>NC_059208.1:61786205-61828705 GCF_020615455.1 Coregonus clupeaformis | reverse complement strand
ATAGGAAAACGCCAAGTGGGATGAATACTTTTGCAAGGAACTGTATGTTGTTTCTTGCAATGTGGATTTAAATAATATTGTGATTCCTAAAAGATGTGTCCGTAGATTTGGTCAACTCCGTCAGATTTGTCTAAAATCTTAAATTAATCCAGGAATGATCAGGGTCAGCTATACAATAAGGACCCCCTTCTTCATGTCCTCATTACATGTAGTGCAACACGACCACTCATGGTCTGTTAAGTTCTCCACTTTTGATAGATTTAAACAAACAATATATGGAATCACCATGGTCACAACCATAAACTGTCAACTCCATCTGTAGATTATTTGATAGAATATGAATTTTTGGTTCAAATATGTTACATTTAATTAGGTTTTAGAGTCATAAAGCAACTGAGGAGAAACCAAATTGCTGCTGTGTGCACCACTTGATCCGTAAAAACATAAACTCCGTCAGAGTTTTGTTTATAGTCAGTCAACGCCGTCAGAGTGCTGAATGATCTGATAGAATGGTTATGTTTTTTATTGGAGATTTTTAGATTAATCATTTTCCATATATTTACAAATGTAAAAAAATATGTCTGTTTTGAGAAATCTGTTGTCAACTCCGTCACGGATGGCTAACCCCCTTAAAGAACGTATTTTTTGTCAATATTCTGCAAAAAAATATTTGAAGCACTGTTCTGCAACATATGCTTAGACAATTTAAGTATTTGCTGTGCTAGACCTAAGGGATAATGTTTGCTTTATAAATATTGTTTTATGTTCTGAATCTAGAAAAACATGCCAAAATGCTAAAGAAATTTGCCCTGGAGCATTTAATAGTGCTATAAAACAAAACAAAAATAATAATAATATGCCATTTAGCAGACGCTTTTATCCGAAGCGACTTACAGTCGTGCATGCATACATTTTTTTTATTTTTTTTGTGTATGGGTGGTCCCGGGATCGAACCCACTACCTTGGCGTTACAAGCGCCGTGCTCTACCAGCTGAGCTACAGAGGACCACAAATACCACAATAAGTGTGGAGATTTGTATTACATATTTGAATAAATGTTAATGTTAGAATTAAGCAATCAATGCATTTAAACACTTGTTGGACAATAATTGTACAAATTCAATGCCATTCATGGTGTCTGACAGAGTTGACATAAATCCAGATTATTTTTTTACATGGTTTTTCCTTTACATGGTGTGATCACTGATACTTTGGTCTATCAAAACATATATTTTATATTTTGTTAATATTAAGACAAATATTTGTGGAAAGAAAGTCACGTCTTTCAAGAATCCCTGAGCTCTAAAACAATAACTCTCCCTGATCTAGACATTCAGTGAGGAAGGCCTCAAAACGCCTGTTCTTGCCAGAAATTACCTACTCACTGAGGATCTGGTATTACAGTATTCACTACCCTGGTCAGGCCTTGTCTGGAATTCGGTGGAGTGCTGTTAGTTGGATGCAGCTAAAAACAGCAGGCCCAACTGGACAGGGTGCAGAGGAGGGCCCTGAGGATCATCTCCAACCACAGCTACTGTCAACGTAGAGCAGACACTCGGCAGGTTACAGTGCACCTGGTGAAGGACATGCTCCCTCCAGAAAGAGGTAACTGCACCACCAGGCTCCTGAGAAACAGCCACAAACTGTCCTGTATGACTGCCCAATGCGAACCGCCTGAGAAACGTCCACATACCCCACTGCGGTCAGACTGTAAAATAACTCTAGCTCTTAAATGTTTTTCAATTTCCATCATGAAAAATGTCCTGTAATGTTTTAAGTGTTCTCTATGTGTTATGGGTTTTAAATGAGTGTTTAGCAATTCTGGGGGATGGTTTTAGAGAGAGGGTGGGGATGAAGGAGGAAAGGGAGAGAGAGGGTGGGGATGAAGAAGGAAGGAGAGAGAGGGTGGGGATGAAGAAGGAAAGGGAGAGAGAGGGTGGGGGCTGAAGGAGGAAGGGGAGAGAGGCTGGGGATTAAGGAGGAAGGAGAGAGAGGGTGGGGCTGAAGGAGAAAGGGGAGAGAGGCTGGGGATTAAGGAGGAAGGAGAAAGAGGGTGGGGATGAAGGAGGAAAGGGAGAGAGAGGCTGGGGATGAAGAAGGAAGGGGAGAGAGGCTGGGGATTAAGGAGGAAGGGAGAGAGGAGAGAGAGGGTGGGGATGAAGAAGGAAGGGGGAGAGAGGCTGGGGATTAAGGAGGAAGGAGAGAGGGGGTGGGGATGAAGGAGGAAAGAGAGAGAGGCTGGGGATGAAGGAGGAAAGGGAGAGAGAGGGTGGGGCTGAAGGAGAAAGGGGAGAGAGGCTGGGGATTAAGGAGGGAAGGAGAGAGAGGGTGGGGATGAAGGAGGAAAGGGAGAGAGAGGCTGGGGATGAAGAAGGAAGGGGAGAGAGGCTGGGGATTAAGGAGGAAGGAGAGAGAGGGAGGGGATGAAGGAGGAAAGAGAGAGAGGCTGGGGATGAAGGAGGAAAGGGAGAGAGAGGCTGGGGATGAAGAAGGAATGGGAGAGAGGCTGGGGATTAAGGAGGAAGGAGAGAGAGGGTGGGGATGAAGGAGGAAAGAGAGAGAGGGTGGGGCTGAAGAAGGAAGGAGAGGGTGGGGATTAAGGAGGAAGAAGAGAGGGTGGGGATGAAGGACGAAAGGGAGAGAGGGTGGGGCTGAAGGAGAAGGAGAGAGAGGGTGGGGATTAAGGATGAAAGAGAGAAAGGGTGGGGATAAAGGAAGAAGGAGAGAGGGTGGGAATGAAGGAGGAAGGAGGGGATGAAGGGTAAGGAGAGAGAGGCTGGGGATGAAGGAGGAAGGAGGAGGGAGAGAGGGTGGGGATGAAGGAAGCTATATAGATTAGGTCATTATTGTTACAATCTCTAAGAAACTCCCTTTTGCAATCTCTGCATTCCTAACGTAACTGCTCTCATTTCCGGCATTCAGTTCCTGTCAGTAAGATGGGAGTGCTGCACCCAGTGCCCATGCTTTTTCTTGAGAACATGATCGGTCAATAAATCCCATCTTGACAGTATTTAGTTCCGTCCACATCATTTCATCATTCACAAGTTTCTTAAACGTCAATGTCTGTCTGTCTGCCTCCTACGTAGAGAGATTTCCCCACGACTAAGGACTCGGTCTGTCTGCCTCCTACGTAGAGAGATTTCCCCACGACTAAGGACTCGGTCTGTCTGCCTCCCACGTAGAGATTTCCCACGACTAAGGACTCGGTCTGTCTGCCTCCTACGTGGAGAGATTTCCCCCACGACTAAGGACTCGGTCTGTCTGCCTCCCTCACGAGAGAGATTTCCCCACGCACTAAGGACTCGGTCTGTCTGCCTCCTACGTAGAGAGATTTCCCCACGACTAAGGACTCGGTCTGTCTGCCTCCTACGTAGAGAGATTTCCCCACGACTAAGGACTCGGTCTGTCTGCCTCCTACGTAGAGAGATTTCCCCACGACTAAGGACTCGGTCTGTCTGCCTCCTACGTGAGAGATTTCCCCCACGACTAAGGACTCGGTCTGTCTGCCTCCTACGTAGAGAGATTTCCCCACGACTAAGGACTCGGTCTGTCTGCCTCCTACGTAGAGAGATTTCCCCACGACTAAGGACTCGGGTTCTTAAGTGACCTCCTCTTCCAGTCTGTTAGTAAGGAAAATAGATAAGGAGAGGATAGTACTGTACACTAACGGACAGCACCCCTGTTGCTTTCCATTTACTCTGTCAAATACATACTAGCACACAACTGTGTAGCCTACAGCATGTGGTGGAATGAACACCAGCCACGTGTAGTTTCAGGGTGGGAAGGGAGGGAGGGAGGGGAGGGGAGGGAGGGAAGGGGAGGGAGGGGTCCCCCAGGTATCCAGACAGACAGGGAGGAAGGCGAGAGCAGGGATACCTGACCCATATTCCTGATGGAAGAGGGAAACCACTTCCTCCCTCCCTCCCTCCCTCCCTCCATCTCCCTCCCTCCCTATCCGTTCCAGTTCGGGTCCTCCCTGTCATATGTACACACACGTAAACTGTTTATTTAAACAAGCATTCTTGAGGTCTACCTCTAGAGAGAGAGATAGAAAGAGAAAGAGAGAGAGAGAGACAGAGAGAGACAGACAGACAGACATACAGAGAGAGAGAACGAGAGAGAGAGCGAGAGAGAGCGAGAGAGAGAGACAGACAGACAGAGAGAGAGAGAGAGAGAGAGAGAGAGAGACAGAGCGAGAGAGAGAGAGAGAAAGAGACAGAGACACAGAGAGAGAGAGATTATAAAGCTCTTACAGAAACTTAATCCAGAAATACTAAGGATCGTACAGTATGTATGTCACGATCGTTCATGAACGAGAAGGACCAAGGCGCAGCGTGATATGTATTCATATTTATTTACGTACTGAACACACGACAAAGCAACAAACGAAACGTGAAGTCCAAGGTAGACAAAATAACATACCTCACACGGAACAAGATCCCACAACTGACTGGTGCCAAAAGGCTGCCTAAGTATGGGCCCCAATCAGAGACAACGAGCTACAGCTGCCTCTGATTGGGAACCACCTGGCCAACATAGATCTAAACGATCTAGAAACTAAACATAGAAATAAACACAACACGAAATATACACACCCTGACTCAACAAATAACCGTCCCTGAGTCAGGGCGTGACAATGTGTCTATGCTAAAGCATCCGGAACCTTTCCTACAAGCCGCACTACAGGTGAAACTGGCAATAGTCCAGTCTTTGAGACGTCAACTTCTATGTGTCAATGTGGTAATACAATTTGAAAGGACCTGGGATTCCTCTAACTCCTACATTCCCTTTTATTATAGACACTAAATATCTTCACTACATTTTTGCACTGATTGCATTTTAATCTCTGTATCTGTCGCAGGAGGTTGGAATACATACAGGAATTGTATAGGCCTTAGTTGCATCTATCACCAACTCAGTGGTTAGTGTCCCCAGTCGAGTCATACCAAAGACTGTTAAAAATGGGACCTGATGCGTCTCTGCTTCAGTACTCAGATAGATTAGGAGTAAGGCCCTGTGATAAACTAGCATCCACTTGTACAGTACATCAATCTGCTCAACTGCATCTATCTGCAAAAAAAAAAAAAAAAACGGGTTTTGTAAGATGTGACACATAGGTTTAGTATTAGTGGTATACCTCACTGTTGCTGTGGTGACCATTAAATTATTTGTTCCATAAAAAGTACCACAAGTGCTATCTTCATTCCTTTTTTTGCGTTTCAGTATGCTATTGTTAACCAATGAAACTCTGTAGAATAATCGGGAATAATCTGAACATCATTTGGCCCCTCTGGGTTACGTCCTATTGTTTACAGCGCCTCTATGTCAGGGGACGTGCGCGCGGGCACGGTGGATTCACCTGAACGCAGCTCACGTGAGCGGTCCTCCGGATTCAGCCAATCAGCGGCGCGGACAGGTGCTCCTCCATGAGGACAGTTTCGGAGGCGGAAACCTTCAGGTCAAGGTAAAAGACAGACGCCTCCTATAAAGTTGTACATTTAGCCGTAGTTTCTCAGAGAGTCACTGAACCAACAACGAGTTATGATATCTAATCAAATTAATGATAGTTAGGTGAGGTTTAAATATTTTTTTTTCAACCGTGGAAAGAGAATGAGTGGAGATAGCTTGCGCTGAGAATCCGTGTGTAAAGGTAGACGCACTTTTCGGACGCACAACAGAATAGTCGTTTCTACTGACTCCACAAGAGATCAAGCATGGATTCTGACATCAACACAGACTAAAGTTCGTTCTTGAAGAGGTCCGAGCCGCTCCAGTCCAGCCCGAATAGTGCAGGTGAGTGGCCCGGTGGTGGAGAGATGCTTATAGCATCGCTGAGCGGTGAATCACAGCTCTGTCTCAGCTGTTCTCACGGCTCGTTAAACCTGTTCTGCATAGATACAGAAATAGTTACGGATATTATAGGCTGTGTGTGCTGTTTTGTGTTTTGCAAAAGAAGTTATGTATTCATATTCATAGGCTTTCACTGGCCAAGAAGAACATAATGGCATAATCAGTGTGCGAATGAGACATGAGCTCCCATAAATCCAACAAAAGTCCAACGTTGAGGGGACGCTAATATAACAATTCTCCTATTTGTTTTACTGCTACAGTGATAATATGAAAATAAAAAGTTCATTCCAAATGAAACGAACACCTTTCTGTCATGCTTTAAACCAGTGACAGTTGGTTCAGGTTGTCTACTCTGCCTCTCTCTCTCTCTCTCTCTCTCTCTCTCTCTCTCTCTCTCTCTCTCTTCCATCCCATAATCATAGAGCTATAATTGATGGTGATGATGATGATGATGATGATGAGTATGCATTATGCTGCCCAGGATGTTTGGTGTAAAACCTCAACATGCGCAATTATACCGTCAATATTGTAAACAGTTATTACACTGAAATAACACTGTACCTACCCTATCGATATTAAATCACTATGACAACATATGTTTTAGATATACTGTGTTGTCCATGTTTCAGTGATACTTGACATAAAGGTGGACCTGTTAATGTCTCTGGCAGGTGGAAGATGGCAGAGAGAGTGACTTGGTGGAGGTCATTCATGGTGGGCAGTAAGAGGACAAACAGTACCACGAACAGCACCACAGACACAGTGAAGGACCCTCTGACGCCCTGGCTACACCACACTGTAAGTCATCTCAGCCCCCCAGAGTGATATATGCCATTTAGCAGACACTTTTATTACATTTTTTTACATTTTAGTCATTTAGCAGACGTTCTTATCCAGAGCGACTTACAAGAGCAATTAGGGTTAAGTGCCTTGCTCAAGGGCACAGACAGATTTTTCACCTAGTCGGCTCGGGGATTAGAACCAGCGACCTTTCGGTTACTGGCACTACGCTTTTAACCACTAAGCTACCTGCCGCGACTTACAATCATGTGGGTTTTTTTTAAACGTATGGGTGGTCCTGGGAATCAAACCCACTATCCTGTCGTTGCAAGCGCCATGCTCAACCAACTGGACCATTTTAATGTTAAGGCTATCATGACAGACTACCCTGTAAGTTACGTTTTAGAAACGGATTGTGTGTTTACCTTACATTGTTCCAGGTGCATAGAGAGGAAATAACCTCTGGCCTCCTCTGTATGCCCCAAAATGTTAAGCTACCTTGAAATCATATATCATGCTTGTATTCTACTCTACTGTTCACAGCAGCAGCCCCCAAACTCCCAACTGACCAACAACTATCACCAGCATCACAACAACCACCAGCATCACAACAGCCACCAGCATCACAACAACCACCAGCATCACAACAGCCACAGGCAGAGCAGTCACAGGCACCAGTCAGTACAGACACCAGTCTCTTCAGCGACGAGACCTTCGATGACTCCCAGTTTGAGTCGGTCTTCAACGAACAGACATGTCGTAGGAACCTGAGGGTGTCTCGGTCAGGCCGGTTTAAGGAGAGGAAGAGGGTACGCTCCAGTCTTCCTACTGGGAAAGAGGACGTGTGATGATGAGGATGGTGATGGTGATGAAGATGGTGGCCATAGACTGCTCTTACTTCTCAACTTTATTTCAACATGGCTGTCCGTTCTGGGGAAAGAGGAAGGTCGATGAAGACGAATTGGAAGTTGAAGATAAATTGAAAATAGAGATTTGAGACTTTTACTTTTGAACCCTTTTGTCAGTGCTAGGGTCTGTCGGTTCGAATGCTACTGCTTCTTTCTCAGTCAACATGGTATTCATTTGATAGATTTTGCTTTATTGATTCCTTATGTGAAGTTGAACGTGTTTAATCAACTTTTTAACCCTTGAAAAGGAAGAACCTAACCTGTGTTCCCAACACAGAGAAAGTGAACGGATCAGAAATGAAGTTATACTCTCCCTCTGCCTCTTGTCTTGTTAGATTATAATGGACTGCTGATTTGCAGTAGTGAAAGTTTCTCAATGACAGTTAAGTTAAGACAGCACTTAACAGTCCTTCTTTGAGGGAAATCACTGGTCTGACAAGGTTTGATTGATGAAAGCATCAGGAAGACAAGTGTGTCTTTACTAATCCAATCCCATAAAGTTCAGTGGTTAGGCTACTTGAAGGAAGGAAGGAAGGAAGGAAGGAAGGAAGGAAGGAAGGAAGGAAGGAAGAAAGAAAGGGATGGAGGAGGGAGGGAGGGAGAAAGGAGGGAGGGAGGGAGAAAGGAGGGAGGGAGAAAGGAGCATTTACTGTAAGTACCACCTTTCATCTTAACCACTGTGCTTTAAAAACTATCCAGATTTTTCTAGCCTTTTTGTATTTAAACAGTATATAGAAAATCAGAAACACAGCTATGCACATTCCACGAAATGATACATTGTTTATAAGATGTTTACATTATATGTGTAATGTTTTGAATATGAAGGATATAATATTGTTTTTAACAATCAATGTTTTTTTTTTAGCTATAATTACAGTGGGTTAGAAGGGTACTTTTTTTTTTTTTAAAGAGGTGGGATTGCTTGAATGAATGAGCATTGGTGTTTGTGATGGACAGGTGAAAATATATGATTATATCCACTAGCTGCTATTCAGTTACATACAGACACATGTTCTAGAAGGAAAAAATCTCCATGTGGAGCAAATCCTGATCAAATGTACTATTAGAAGCTTAACATTAAGTTGTTATGAAGTCTTACCAGGTTTGTCTATTCAGTAACACAGTGATTGACTTCGCTGTGCTTCAAATGGACGTGACACATAAATCATGGTCTGTAAACACTGCAATGAAGGCTGAACATGATTATTGTAATGACAGAAGAACAAATAAACATTGATCAATGTGTGCCTCCATGTATGTGTGGACCTGTGTGTGTGACTACATACTGTACGTACAGTCTGTCTCGTCTGGCCTATTTCCTGATTCAGTCAGTTGTGAATCACATGATCAAAAGCCAGGCTCCGTCCCAAATGGCACCCTATTCCCTATATAGTGCACTACTTTAGACCAGAGAATGGCACCCTATTCCCTTTATAGTGCACTACTTTAGACCAGAGAATGGCACCCTGTTCCCTATATAGTGCACTACTTTAGACCGGAGAATGGCACCCTATTCCCTATATAGTGCACTACTTTAGACCAGAGAATGGCACCCTATTCCCTATATAGTGCACTACTTTAGACTCAGAGAATGGCACCCTATTCCCTATATAGTGCACTACTTTAGACCAGAGAATGGCACCCTATTCCCTACATAGTGCACTACTTTAGACCAGAGAATGTCACCCTATTCCCTATATAGTGCACTACTTTAGACCAGAGAATGGCACCCTATTCCCTATATAGTGCACTACTTTAGACCAGAGAATGGCACCCTATTCCCTATATAGTGCACTACTTTAGACCAGAGAATGGAACCCTATTCCCTATATAGAGCACTACTTTAGACCAGAGAATGGCATCCTATTCCCTATATAGTGCACTACTTTAGACCAGAGAATGACACCCTATTCCCTATATAGTGCACTACTTTAGACCAGAGAATGGCACCCTATTCCCTATATAGTGCACTACTTTAGACCAGAGAATGGCACCCTATTCCCTATATAGTGCACTACTTTAGACCAGAGAATGGCACCCTATTCCCTATATAGTGCACTACTTTAGACCAGAGAATGGCACCCTATTCTCTATAGAGTGCACTACTTTAGACCAGAGAATGACACCCTATTCCCTATATAGTGCACTACTTTAGACCAGAGAATGGCACCCTATTCCCTACATAGTGCACTACTTTTTACCAGACCCCTACGGGTTATAGGGGTGCCATTTGAGACGAAGCCAAAGTTCATGCTCCCTTCCTACAGAGAGCAGAGAGTCTCCTTCACGGTCAACAGCTTATTATAGTTTATTATTGTCATTTATACAACCTACCTGGTTTCACATCTTCTGTCTGTCAACCTACCTGGTTTCACATCGTCTGTCTGTCAACCTACCTGGTTCCACATCGTCTGTCTGTCAACCTACCTGGTTCCACATCTTCTGTCTGTCAACCTACCTGGTTCCACATCTTCTGTCTGTCAACCTACCTGGTTCCACATCGTCTGTCTGTCAACCTACCTGGTTCCACATCGTCTGTCTGTCAACCTACCTGGTTTCACATCGTCTGTCTGTCAACCTACCTGGTTTCACATCGTCTGTCTGTCAACCTACCTGGTTTCACATCTTCTGTCTGTCAACCTACCTGGTTTCACATCGTCTGTCTGTCAACCTACCTGGTTTCACATCTTCTGTCTGTCAACCTACCTGGTTTCACATCTTCTGTCTGTCAACCTACCTGGTTCCACATCGTCTGTCTGTCAACCTACCTGGTTTCACATCTTCTGTCTGTCAACCTACCTGGTTTCACATCGTCTGTCTGTCAACCTACCTGGTTCCACATCGTCTGTCTCTCAACCTACCTGGTTTCACATCTTCTGTCTGTCAACCTACCTGGTTCCACATCGTCTGTCTGTCAACCTACCTGGTTTCACATCGCCTGTCTGTCAACCTACCTGGTTTCACATCGTCTGTCTGTCAACCTACCTGGTTTCACATCTTCTGTCTGTCAACCTACCTGGTTTCACATCGTCTGTCTGTCAACCTACCTGGTTCCACATCGTCTGTCTGTCAACCTACCTGGTTTCACATCTTCTGTCTGTCAACCTACCTGGTTTCACATCTTCTGTCTGTCAACCTACCTGGTTTCACATCGTCTGTCTGTCAACCTACCTGGTTCCACATCGTCTGTCTGTCAACCTACCTGGTTTCACATCTTCTGTCTGTCAACCTACCTGATTTCACATCTTCTGTCTGTCAACCTACCTGGTTCTACCTCTTCTGTCTGTCAACCTACCTGGTTTCACATCTTCTGTCTGTCAACCTACCTGGTTTCACATCTTCTGTCTGTCAACCTACCTGGTTTCACATCTTCTGTTTGTCAACCTACCTAGTTTCACATCTTCTGTCTGTCAACCTACCTGGTTTCACATCTTCTGTCTGTCAACCTACCTGGTTTCACATCTTCTGTCTGTCAACCTACCTGGTTTCACATCGTCTGTGTCAACCTACCTGGTTTCACATCGTCTGTCTGTCAACCTACCTGGTTTCACATCGTCTGTCCTGTCAACCTACCTGGTTTCACATTGTCTGTGTCAACCTACCTGGTTCCACATCGTCTGTCTGTCAACCTACCTGGTTCCACATCGTCTGTCTGTCAACCTACCTGGTTTCACATCGTCCATCTGTCAACCTACCTGGTTTCACATCGTCCATCTGTCAACCTACCTGGTTTCATATCTTCTGTCTGTCAACCTACCTGGTTTCATATCTTCTGTCTGTCAACCTACCTGGTTTCATATCTTCTCTCTGTCAACCTACCTGGTTTCATATCTTCTGTCTGTCGACCTACCTGGTTTCACATCTTCTGTCTGTCAACCTACCTGGTTTCATATCTTCTGTCTGTCAATAAAAGCCACATCCCTGTGCCACCACATTCCTCTGTCTCTGTCTCACTGATGGGCATGGAGGAGCCAGGGACTGTCCACTCTGTTACCATCTGGTAAGCGGTATCAGAGCATCGGGTCTCGGACCAACAGGCTCTGAGACAGCTTCTCCCACCAGGCCATCAGACTGCTGAACAGCTAACCCTAGCTGTCTCCCTGCACAGACCTGCACCTTAGTGACTATTTACACCCTAAAGCCTATCTACACCTTAGTGACTATTTACACCCTAAAGCCTATCTACACCTTAGTGACTATTTACACCCCTAAAGCCTATCTGCATCTTAGTGAATATTTACACCCTAAAGCCTATCTACACCTTAGTGACTATTTACACCCTAAAGCATATACAATCATTACACACAAACACATACACACACAACCACACATAAACACACACACACAGTCAACACTACTGTTCTATTATATAGTTTTTATCCAACGGTGCGACCAAAAGACTGCCCCCTTTATATTTGTAAATACAGTCATACTTGACATAGCACATTCATAATCTATTGTGTATATCCTATTGTGTATATCCTATTGTGTATAATCTATTGTGTATATCCTATTGTGTATATCCTATTGTGTATATCCTATTGTGTATATCCTATTGTGTATATCCTATTGTGTATAATCTATTGTGTATATCCTATTGTGTATATCCTATTGTGTATATCCTATTGTGTATAATCTATTGTGTATATCCTATTGTGTATATCCTATTGTGTATAATCTATTGTGTATATCATATTGTGTATATCCTATTGTGTATATCCTATTGTGTATAATCTATTGTGTATATCCTATTGTGTATATCCTATTGTGTATATCCTATTGTGTATAATCTATTGTGTATATCCTATTGTGTATTGTCACGATCGTCTAAAGGAGCGGACCAATACGCAGCGCGTGGAGTGAACATGATGACTTTATTTATAAAGCAACCACGAAAAAACAACAAATGACGATAATGAAGTCCTCAGTGACACAACTGAACTTGGAACAATAACCCACCAAACACAGGAGAAAACACACAGAATATATATGGCTCCCAATCAGAGATAACGAGCCGACAGCTGACACTCGTTACCTCCGATTGGGAGTCATTAACCAATCACCAAAAACACAAACAAATGAAACTCACCCAACCCAACACCACCAAATGAAATACACCCTGGCTCTAACACACAGTCCTTGGAGCCAGAGTGTGACAGTACCCTCTAAAGGTGCGCACTCCGGGCGCACCAGCATACAGTCTAGGGGAGGGTCTGGGTGGGCGTCTGTCCCCGGTGGCGGCTCTGGCCCCGGTCGTGATCCCCACCCCACCGCAGTCACAACCTGCTTCGGTAGCCTCCTCCCAATGACCACCCTCCAACTAACCCCACCTGGACTAAGGGGCAACACCGGACTAAGGGGCAGCATCGGACTAAGGGGCAGTACCGGACTACGGGGCAGTACCGGACTAAGGGGCAGTACCGGACTAAGGGGCAGTACCAGGCTAAGGGACAGCACCAGGATAAGGGACAGCACCAGGATAAGGGACAGCACCAGGATAAGGGACAGCACCAGGCTAAGGGACAGCACCAGGATAAGGGACAGCACCAGGATAAGGGACAGCACCAGGATAAGGGACAGCACCAGGATAAGGAGCAACACCGAGCTAAGGGACAGCACCTGACTAAATGGCGGATCCTGGCTGGCTGGCTCATGGCTGGCTGACGGATCTGGCTGCTCATGGCTGGCTGACGGATCTGGCTGCTCATGGCTGGCTGACGGATCTGGCTGCTCATGGCCGGCTGACGGATCTGGCTGATCCTGTCTGGCAGAAGGCTCTGGCTGATCCTGTCTGGCAGAAGGCTCTGGCTGATCCTGTCTGGCAGAAGGCTCTGGCTGATCCTGTCTGGCAGAAGGCTCCTGGCTGATCCTGTCTGGCGGAAGGCTCTGGCTGATCCTGTCTGGCAGACGGCTCTGGCTGATCCTGTCTGGCGGAAGGCTCTGACGGCGTTGGGCTGACGGGCAGTTCAGACGGCGTTGGGCAGACGGACAGTTCAGGCCCCGTTGGGCAGACGGCAGACTCTGGCCGTCTGAGGCGCATCGTAGGCCTGGTGCGTGGTGCCGGAACAGGAGGTACCGGGCTGAGGACACGCATCTCAGGGCTAGTGCGGGGAGAAGCAACAGGGCATGCTGGACCCTGGGGACGCACCGTAGGCCTGATGCGTGGTGCCGGAACTGGAGGTACCGGGCTGAGGACACGCATCTCAGGGCTAGTGCGGGAAGCAGCAACAGGGCATGCTTGGCCCTGGGGACGCACCGTAGGCCTGATGCGTGGTGCCGGAACTGGAGGTACCGGGCTGAGGACACGCATCTCAGGGCTAGTGCGGGGAGTCGGAACAGGGCATGCTGGACCCTGGGGACTCCCATAACGCCTAGTGCGGGGAGCCGGAACAGGGCATGCTGGACCCTGGGGACTCACCTCACGCCTAGTGCGGAGAGCAGGAACAGGCCGGGCGGGGCTGGCGACGCGCACCGTATCCCTGGTGCGAGTGGCCGGAACAGGCCGGGCCGGGCTGGCGAAGCGCACCGTATCCCTGGTGCGTGGAGTAGGAACAGGCCGGGCTGGGCTGGCGAAGCGCACCGTATCCCTGGTGCGTGGAGTAGGAACAGGCCGGGCTGAGCTGGCGACGCGCACCGCATACTTGGTGCGTATGGCAGGAACAGGCCGAACCGGGCTGGCGACGCGCACCGCATACTTGGTGCGTATGGCAGGAACAGGCCGAACCGGGCTGGCGACGCGCACCTTACACTTAGTGCGAGGGACCGGAACAGGCCGTACCGTACGGGGAACACACACTACTGGCTGCACCTCGGGACTAGGAACGGGCCGGACCGAACTGGTTACACACCCCAGTACCTCACGCCGTGCCTCAACACCTTCCTTCCCTGCTTTACCCAGTAGCCCCCTTGACCTGGTAGCCCACTGAATCCGTCCCTTCTCTGCCTCCGTCAGCCCCCTTAACCTGGCAGCCCTCTGACTCTGCCTTGTGGCAGCCTCCTGCTGCTCCGTCGCCCAAGCCATGTGCCCCCCAAAAAATTTCTTGGGGTTGCCTCTCGTCCTTCCGACGATGATGGCCCTGCTGATGCCGTTGCTCCTCTGCCGTCGCCTCTCCACCGTCTCGCTCCAAGGACGGCGATCCATCCCATCGAGGATCTCCTCCCAAGTCCAGGACCCTTTTCCGTCCACCAGTTCCTTCCATGTCCAGACCCTTTGTTCCTGGACGCACTGCTTGGTTCCTTTATGGTGGGTTATTCTGTCACGATCGCCTAAAGGAGCGGACCAATACGCAGCGCGTGGAGTGAACATGATGACTTTATTTATAAAGCAACCACGAAAAAACAACAAATGACGATAATGAAGTCCTCAGTGACACAACTGAACTTGGAACAATAACCCACCAAACACAGGAGAAAACACACAGAATATATATGGCTCCCAATCAGAGATAACGAGCCGACAGCTGACACTCGTTACCTCCGATTGGGAGTCATTAACCAATCACCAAAAACACAAACAAATGAAACTCACCCAACCCAACACCACCAAATGAAATACACCCTGGCTCTAACACACAGTCCTTGGAGCCAGAGTGTGACATGTATATCCTATTGTGTATAATCTATTGTGTATATCCTATTGTGTATATCCTATTGTGTATATCCTATTGTGTATAATATATTGTGTATATCCTATTGTGTATATCCTATTGTGTATATCCTATTGTGTATAATCTATTGTGTATATCCTATTGTGTATATCCTATTGTGTATATCCTATTGTGTATAATCTATTGTGTATATCCTATTGTGTATATCCTATTGTGTATATCCTATTGTGTATAATCTATTGTGTATATCCTATTGTGTATATCCTATTGTGTATATCCTATTGTGTATATCCTATTGTGTATATCCTATTGTGTATATCCTATTGTGTATAATCTATTGTGTATATCCTATTGTGTATATCCTATTGTGTATATCCTATTGTGTATATCCTATTGTGTATATCCTATTGTGTATATCCTATTGTGTATAATCTATTGTGTATATCCTATTGTGTATATCCTATTGTGTATATCCTATTGTGTATATCCTATTGTGTATAATCTATTGTGTATATCCTATTGTGTATATCCTATTGTGTATATCCTATTGTGTATATCCTATTGTGTATATCCTATTGTGTATAATCTATTGTGTATATCCTATTGTGTATATCCTATTGTGTATATCCTATTGTGTATATCCTATTGTGTACATATCTGTTTATTACTATACATACCAGCTACCTTCTAATGATTGGTTATTGTTTATTTGAATTTTGATTATTATTTATGTTTATTATTGTACTGCAGCATTGAGGGAGCTAGCACATAAGCATTTCACTGCATGTTTTATACCTGCTGTAAACTGGCTTTTATACCTGCTGTAAACTGGCTTCTATACCTGCTGTAAGCAGGCTTCTATACCTGCTGTAAACTGGCTTCTATACCTGCTGTAAACAGGCTTCTATACCTGCTGTAAACAGGCTTCTATACCTGCTGTAAACAGGCTTCTATACCTGCTGTAAACAGGCTTCTATACCTGCTGTAAACTGGCTTCTATACCTGCTGTTAACTGGCTTCTATACCTGCTGTAAACAGGCTTCTATACCTGCTCTAAACAGGCTTCTATACCTGCTGTAAACTGGCTTCTATACCTGCTGTATACTGGATTTTATACGTGCTGTAAACTGGCTTCTATACCTGCTGTAAACTGGCTTCTATACCTGCTGTAAACTGGCTTCTATACCTGCTGTAAACTGGCTTCTATACCTGCTGTAAACTGGCTTCTATACCTGCTGTAAACTGGCTTTATACCTGCTGTAAACTGGCTTCTATACCTGCTGTAAACTGGCTTCTATACCTGCTGTAAACTGGCTTCTATACCTGCTGTAAACAGGCTTCTATACCTGCTGTAAACTGGCTTCTATACCTGCTGTAAACAGGCTTCTATACCTGCTGTAAACAGGCTTCTATACCTGCTGTAAACTGGCTTCTATACCTGCTGTTAACTGGCTTCTATACCTGCTGTAAACAGGCTTCTATACCTGCTCTAAACAGGCTTCTATACCTGCTGTAAACTGGCTTCTATACCTGCTGTATACTGGATTTTATACCTGCTGTAAACTGGCTTCTATACCTGCTGTAAACTGGCTTCTATACCTGCTGTAACCTGGCTTCTATACCTGCTGTAAACTGGCTTCTATACCTGCTGTAAACTGGCTTCTATACCTGCTGTAAACTGGCTTTTATACCTGCTGTAAACTGGCTTCTATACCTGCTGTAAACTGGCTTCTATACCTGCTGTAAACTGGCTTCTATACCTGCTGTAAACTGGCTTCTATACCTGCTGTAAACTGGCTTCTATACCTGCTGTAAACTGGCTTCTATACCTGCTGTAAACAGGCTTCTATACGTGCTGTAAACTGGCTTTTATACGTGCTGTAAACTGTGTATGTAACAAATACAATTTGATTTGGAGGTGTGTGTGTGTGTGTCACTGCATTCCTCTGTCTGTCACTACTCCACTTACTGTACATATAACCCTTCAACTCCTCATCATAGATTTACGACCCATTACTGTGGCATTTAGACTATTAAGGCAGCCTCCTTAGATCTTGTACTCCAATACTATGATGACTGAATATACAGTTGAAGTTGGAAGTTGACATACACTTAGGTTGGAGTCATTAAAACTTGTTTTTCAACCACTCCACAAATGTCTTGTTAACAAACTATAGTTTTGGCAAGTCAGTTAGGACATCTACTTTGTGCATGACACAAGTAATTTTTCCAACAATTGTTTACAGACATATTATTTTACTCATAATTCACTGTATCACAATTCCAGTGGGTCAGAAGTTTACATACACTAAGTTGACTGTGCCTTTAAACAGCTTGGAAAATTCCAGAAAGTGATGTCATGGCTTTAGAATCTTCTGATAGGCTAATTGACATAATTTGAGTCAATTGGAGGTGTACCTGTGGATGTATTTCAATGCCTATCTTCAAACTCAGTGCCTCTTTGCTTGACATCATGGGAAAATCAAAAGAAATCAGCCAAGACCTCAGAACATTTTTTTGTAGACCTCCACAAGTCTGGTTCATCCTTGGGAGCAATTTCCAAATGCCTGAAGGTACCACGTTCATCTGTACAAACAATAGTACATAAGTATAAACACCATGGGACCACGCAGCCGTCATACCGCTCAGGAAGGGAGACGTGTTCTGTCTCCTAGAGATGAACGTACTTTGGTGCAAAAAGTGCAAATCAATCCCAGAATAACAGCAAAGGACCTTGTGAAGATGCTGGAGGAAACAGGTACAAAAGTATCTATATCCACAGTAAAACGAGTCCTATATTGACATAACCTGAAAGGCCGCTCAGCGAAGAAGAAGCCACTGCTCCAAAACCACCATAAAAAAACAGACTACGGTTTGCAACTGCACATGGGGACAAAGATCGTACTTTTTGGAGAAATGTCCTCTGGTCTGATGAAACCAAAATAGAACTGTTTGGCCATAATGACCATCGTTAATTTTGGAGGAAAAGGGGAAGGCTTGCAAGCCGAAGAACACCATCCCAACCGTGAAGCACGGGGGTGGCAGCATCATGCTGTGGGGGTGCTTTTGCTGCAGAAGGGACTGGTGCACTTCACAAAATAGATGGCATCATGAGGAAGGAAAATTATGTGGATATATTGAAGCAACATCTCAAGACATCAGTCAGGAAGTTAAAGCTTGGTCGCAAATGGTTCTTCCAAATGGACAATGACCCCAAGCATACTTCCAAAGTTGTGGCAAATTGGCTTAAGGACAACAAAGTCAAGGTATTGGAGTGGCCATCACAAAGCCCTGACCTCAATCCTATAGAAAATATGTGGGCAGAACTGAAAAAGCGTGTGCGAGCAAGGAGGCCTACAAACCTGACTCCGTTACACCAGCTCTGTCAGGAGGAATGGGCCAAAATTCACCCAACTTATTGTGGGAAGCTTGTGGAAGGCTACCCGAAACGTTTGACACAAGTTAAACAATTTAAAGGCAATGCTACTAAATACTAATTGAGTGTATGTAAACTTCTGACCCACTGGGAATGTGATGAAAGAAATAAAAGCTGAAATAAATCATTCTCTACTATTATTATGACATTTCACATTCTTAAAATAAAGTGTTGATCCTAACTGACCTAAGACAGGGAATTTTTACTAGGATTAAATGTCAGGAATTGTGAAAAACTGATTTTAAATGTGTTTGGCTAAGGTGTATGTAAACTTCCGACTTCAACTGTACATGTTGTGCAGGGAAGACTAGTTTCTCATGTTAATTCAAACATGAAGGCAACTTTCACTAAGATAAACCAATCAATTCCCAGTTCTAAGCTTCTGCAGTAGAGTGTGTCCCAAATGGCACCCTATTCCCTATATAGTGCACTACTTTAGACCAGAGAATGGCACCCTATTCCCTATATAGTGCACAACTTTAGACCAGAGAATGGCACCCTATTCCCTATATAGTGCACTACTTTAGACCAGAGAATGGCACCCTATTCCCTATATAGTGCACTACTTTAGACCAGAGAATGGCACCCTATTCCCTATATAGTGCACTACTTTAGACCAGAGAATGGAACCCTATTCCCTATATAGTGCACTACTTTAGACCAGAGAATGGAACCCTATTCCTATATAGTGCACTACTTTAGACCAGAGAATGGCACCCTATTCCCTATTTAGTGCACTACTTTAGACCAGAGAATGGCACCCTATTCCCTATATAGTGCACTACTTTAGACCAGAGAATGGCACCCCATTCCCTATATGTGCACTACTTTAGACCAGAGAATGGCACCCTATTCCCTTTATAGTGCACTACTTTAGACCAGAGAATGGCACCCTGTTCCCTATATAGTGCACTACTTTAGACCGGAGAATGGCACCCTATTCCCTATATAGTGCACTACTTTAGACCAGAGAATGGCACCCTATTCCCTATATAGTGCACTACTTTAGACCAGAGAATGGCACCCTATTCCCTATATAGTGCACTACTTTAGACCAGAGAATGGCACCCTATTCCCTACATAGTGCACTACTTTAGACCAGAGAATGTCACCCTATTCCCTATATAGTGCACTACTTTAGACCAGAGAATGGCACCCTATTCCCTATATAGTGCACTACTTTAGACCAGAGAATGGCACCCTATTCCCTATATAGTGCACTACTTTAGACCAGAGAATGGAACCCTATTCCCTATATAGAGCACTACTTTAGACCAGAGAATGGCATCCTATTCCCTATATAGTGCACTACTTTAGACCAGAGAATGACACCCTATTCCCTATATAGTGCACTACTTTAGACCAGAGAATGGCACCCTATTCCCTATATAGTGCACTACTTTAGACCAGAGAATGGCACCCTATTCCCTATATAGTGCACTACTTTAGACCAGAGAATGGCACCCTATTCCCTATATAGTGCACTACTTTAGACCAGAGAATGGCACCCTATTCTCTATAGAGTGCACTACTTTAGACCAGAGAATGACACCCTATTCCCTATATAGTGCACTACTTTAGACCAGAGAATGGCACCCTATTCCCTACATAGTGCACTACTTTTTACCAGACCCCTACGGGTTATAGGGTGCCATTTGAGACGAAGCCAAAGTTCATGCTCCCTTCCTACAGAGAGCAGAGAGTCTCCTTCACGGTCAACAGCTTATTATAGTTTATTATTGTCATTTATACAACCTACCTGGTTTCACATCTTCTGTCTGTCAACCTACCTGGTTTCACATCGTCTGTCTGTCAACCTACCTGGTTCCACATCGTCTGTCTGTCAACCTACCTGGTTCCACATCTTCTGTCTGTCAACCTACCTGGTTCCACATCTTCTGTCTGTCAACCTACCTGGTTCCACATCGTCTGTCTGTCAACCTACCTGGTTCCACATCGTCTGTCTGTCAACCTACCTGGTTTCACATCGTCTGTCTGTCAACCTACCTGGTTTCACATCGTCTGTCTGTCAACCTACCTGGTTTCACATCTTCTGTCTGTCAACCTACCTGGTTTCACATCGTCTGTCTGTCAACCTACCTGGTTTCACATCTTCTGTCTGTCAACCTACCTGGTTTCACATCTTCTGTCTGTCAACCTACCTGGTTCCACATCGTCTGTCTGTCAACCTACCTGGTTTCACATCTTCTGTCTGTCAACCTACCTGGTTTCACATCGTCTGTCTGTCAACCTACCTGGTTCCACATCGTCTGTCTCTCAACCTACCTGGTTTCACATCTTCTGTCTGTCAACCTACCTGGTTCCACATCGTCTGTCTGTCAACCTACCTGGTTTCACATCGTCTGTCTGTCAACCTACCTGGTTTCACATCGTCTGTCTGTCAACCTACCTGGTTTCACATCTTCTGTCTGTCAACCTACCTGGTTTCACATCGTCTGTCTGTCAACCTACCTGGTTCCACATCGTCTGTCTGTCAACCTACCTGGTTTCACATCTTCTGTCTGTCAACCTACCTGGTTTCACATCTTCTGTCTGTCAACCTACCTGGTTTCACATCGTCTGTCTGTCAACCTACCTGGTTCCACATCGTCTGTCTGTCAACCTACCTGGTTTCACATCTTCTGTCTGTCAACCTACCTGATTTCACATCTTCTGTCTGTCAACCTACCTGGTTCCACCTCTTCTGTCTGTCAACCTACCTGGTTTCACATCTTCTGTCTGTCAACCTACCTGGTTTCACATCTTCTGTCTGTCAACCTACCTGGTTTCACATCTTCTGTTTGTCAACCTACCTAGTTTCACATCTTCTGTCTGTCAACCTACCTGGTTTCACATCTTCTGTCTGTCAACCTACCTGGTTTCACATCTTCTGTCTGTCAACCTACCTGGTTTCACATCGTCTGTGTCAACCTACCTGGTTTCACATCGTCTGTCTGTCAACCTACCTGGTTTCACATCGTCTGTCTGTCAACCTACCTGGTTTCACATTGTCTGTGTCAACCTACCTGGTTCCTTATCGTCTGTCTGTCAACCTACCTGGTTCCACATCGTCTGTCTGTCAACCTACCTGGTTTCACATCGTCCATCTGTCAACCTACCTGGTTTCATATCTTCTGTCTGTCAACCTACCTGGTTTCATATCTTCTGTCTGTCAACCTACCTGGTTTCATATCTTCTCTCTGTCAACCTACCTGGTTTCATATCTTCTGTCTGTCGACCTACCTGGTTTCACATCTTCTGTCTGTCAACCTACCTGGTTTCATATCTTCTGTCTGTCAATAAAAGCCACATCCCTGTGCCACCACATTCCTCTGTCTCTGTCTCACTGATGGGCATGGAGGAGCCAGGGACTGTCCACTCTGTTACCATCTGGTAAGCGGTATCAGAGCATCGGGTCTCGGACCAACAGGCTCTGAGACAGCTTCTCCCACCAGGCCATCAGACTGCTGAACAGCTAACCCTAGCTGTCTCCCTGCACAGACCTGCACCTTAGTGACTATTTACACCCTAAAGCCTATCTACACCTTAGTGACTATTTACACCCTAAAGCCTATCTACACCTTAGTGACTATTTACACCCTAAAGCCTATCTGCATCTTAGTGAATATTTACACCCTAAAGCCTATCTACACCTTAGTGACTATTTACACCCTAAAGCATATACAATCATTACACACAAACACATACACACACAACCACACATAAACACACACACACAGTCAACACTACTGTTCTATTATATAGTTTTTATCCAACGGTGCGACCAAAAGACTGCCCCCTTTATATTTGTAAATACAGTCATACTTGACATAGCACATTCATAATCTATTGTGTATATCCTATTGTGTATATCCTATTGTGTATAATCTATTGTGTATATCCTATTGTGTATATCCTATTGTGTATATCCTATTGTGTATATCCTATTGTGTACATATCTGTTTATTACTATACATACCAGCTACCTTCTAATGATTGGTTATTGTTTATTTGAATTTTGATTATTATTTATGTTTATTATTGTACTGCAGCATTGAGGGAGCTAGCACATAAGCATTTCACTGCATGTTTTATACCTGCTGTAAACTGGCTTTTATACCTGCTGTAAACTGGCTTCTATACCTGCTGTAAGCAGGCTTCTATACCTGCTGTAAACTGGCTTCTATACCTGCTGTAAACAGGCTTCTATACCTGCTGTAAACAGGCTTCTATACCTGCTGTAAACAGGCTTCTATACCTGCTGTAAACAGGCTTCTATACCTGCTGTAAACTGGCTTCTATACCTGCTGTTAACTGGCTTCTATACCTGCTGTAAACAGGCTTCTATACCTGCTCTAAACAGGCTTCTATACCTGCTGTAAACTGGCTTCTATACCTGCTGTATACTGGATTTTATACGTGCTGTAAACTGGCTTCTATACCTGCTGTAAACTGGCTTCTATACCTGCTGTAAACTGGCTTCTATACCTGCTGTAAACTGGCTTCTATACCTGCTGTAAACTGGCTTCTATACCTGCTGTAAACTGGCTTTTATACCTGCTGTAAACTGGCTTCTATACCTGCTGTAAACTGGCTTCTATACCTGCTGTAAACTGGCTTCTATACCTGCTGTAAACAGGCTTCTATACCTGCTGTAAACTGGCTTCTATACCTGCTGTAAACAGGCTTCTATACCTGCTGTAAACAGGCTTCTATACCTGCTGTAAACTGGCTTCTATACCTGCTGTTAAACAGGCTTCTATACCTGCTCTAAACAGGCTTCTATACCTGCTGTAAACTGGCTTCTATACCTGCTGTATACTGGATTTTATACCTGCTGTAAACTGGCTTCTATACCTGCTGTAAACTGGCTTCTATACCTGCTGTAAACTGGCTTCTATACCTGCTGTAAACTGGCTTCTATACCTGCTGTAAACTGGCTTCTATACCTGCTGTAAACTGGCTTTTATACCTGCTGTAAACTGGCTTCTATACCTGCTGTAAACTGGCTTCTATACCTGCTGTAAACTGGCTTCTATACCTGCTGTAAACTGGCTTCTATACCTGCTGTAAACTGGCTTCTATACCTGCTGTAAACTGGCTTCTATACCTGCTGTAAACTGGCTTCTATACCTGCTGTAAACTGGCTTCTATACCTGCTGTAAACAGGCTTCTATACGTGCTGTAAACTGGCTTTTATACGTGCTGTAAACTGTGTATGTAACAAATACAATTTGATTTGGAGGTGTGTGTGTGTGTGTCACTGCATTCCTCTGTCTGTCACTACTCCACTTACTGTACATATAACCCTTCAACTCCTCATCATAGATTTACGACCCATTACTGTGGCATTTAGACTATTAAGGCAGCCTCCTTAGATCTTGTACTCCAATACTATGATGACTGAATATACAGTTGAAGTTGGAAGTTGACATACACTTAGGTTGGAGTCATTAAAACTTGTTTTTCAACCACTCCACAAATGTCTTGTTAACAAACTATAGTTTTGGCAAGTCAGTTAGGACATCTACTTTGTGCATGACACAAGTAATTTTTCCAACAATTGTTTACAGACATATTATTTTACTCATAATTCACTGTATCACAATTCCAGTGGGTCAGAAGTTTACATACACTAAGTTGACTGTGCCTTTAAACAGCTTGGAAAATTCCAGAAAGTGATGTCATGGCTTTAGAATCTTCTGATAGGCTAATTGACATAATTTGAGTCAATTGGAGGTGTACCTGTGGATGTATTTCAAGGCCTATCTTCAAACTCAGTGCCTCTTTGCTTGACATCATGGGAAAATCAAAAGAAATCAGCCAAGACCTCAGAACATTTTTTGTAGACCTCCACAAGTCTGGTTCATCCTTGGGAGCAATTTCCAAATGCCTGAAGGTACCACGTTCATCTGTACAAACAATAGTACATAAGTATAAACACCATGGGACCACGCAGCCGTCATACCGCTCAGGAAGGAGACGTGTTCTGTCTCCTAGAGATGAACGTACTTTGGTGCAAAAAGTGCAAATCAATCCCAGAATAACAGCAAAGGACCTTGTGAAGATGCTGGAGGAAACAGGTACAAAAGTATCTATATCCACAGTAAAACGAGTCCTATATTGACATAACCTGAAAGGCCGCTCAGCGAAGAAGAAGCCACTGCTCCAAAACCACCATAAAAAAAACAGACTACGGTTTGCAACTGCACATGGGGACAAAGATCGTACTTTTTGGAGAAATGTCCTCTGGTCTGATGAAACCAAAATAGAACTGTTTGGCCATAATGACCATCGTTAATTTTGGAGGAAAAAGGGGAAGGCTTGCAAGCCGAAGAACACCATCCCAACCGTGAAGCACGGGGGTGGCAGCATCATGCTGTGGGGGTGCTTTGCTGCAGAAGGGACTGGTGCACTTCACAAAATAGATGGCATCATGAGGAAGGAAAATTATGTGGATATATTGAAGCAACATCTCAAGACATCAGTCAGGAAGTTAAAGCTTGGTCGCAAATGGTTCTTCCAAATGGACAATGACCCCAAGCATACTTCCAAAGTTGTGGCAAATTGGCTTAAGGACAACAAAGTCAAGGTATTGGAGTGGCCATCACAAAGCCCTGACCTCAATCCTATAGAAAATATGTGGGCAGAACTGAAAAAGCGTGTGCGAGCAAGGAGGCCTACAAACCTGACTCCGTTACACCAGCTCTGTCAGGAGGAATGGGCCAAAATTCACCCAACTTATTGTGGGAAGCTTGTGGAAGGCTACCCGAAACGTTTGACACAAGTTAAACAATTTAAAGGCAATGCTACTAAATACTAATTGAGTGTATGTAAACTTCTGACCCACTGGGAATGTGATGAAAGAAATAAAAGCTGAAATAAATCATTCTCTACTATTATTATGACATTTCACATTCTTAAAATAAAGTGTTGATCCTAACTGACCTAAGACAGGGAATTTTTACTAGGATTAAATGTCAGGAATTGTGAAAAACTGATTTTAAATGTGTTTGGCTAAGGTGTATGTAAACTTCCGACTTCAACTGTACATGTTGTGCAGGGAAGACTAGTTTCTCATGTTAATTCAAACATGAAGGCAACTTTCACTAAGATAAACCAATCAATTCCCAGTTCTAAGCTTCTGCAGTAGAGTGTGTCCCAAATGGCACCCTATTCCCTATATAGTGCACTACTTTAGACCAGAGAATGGCACCCTATTCCCTATATAGTGCACTACTTTAGACCAGAGAATGGCACCCTATTCCCTATATAGTGCACTACTTTAGACCAGAGAATGGCACCCTATTCCCTATATAGTGCACTACTTTAGACCAGAGAATGGCACCCTATTCCCTATATAGTGCACTACTTTAGACCAGAGAATGGAACCCTATTCCCTATATAGTGCACTACTTTAGACCAGAGAATGGAACCCTATTCCCTATATAGTGCACTACTTTAGACCAGAGAATGGCACCCTATTCCCTATTTAGTGCACTACTTTAGACCAGAGAATGGCACCCTATTCCCTATATAGTGCACTACTTTAGACCAGAGAATGGCACCCCATTCCCTATATAGTGCACTACTTTAGACCAGAGAATGGCACCCTATTCCCTTTATAGTGCACTACTTTAGACCAGAGAATGGCACCCTGTTCCCTATATAGTGCACTACTTTAGACCGGAGAATGGCACCCCTATTCCCTATATAGTGCACTACTTTAGACCAGAGAATGGCACCCTATTCCCTATATAGTGCACTACTTTAGACCAGAGAATGGCACCCTATTCCCTATATAGTGCAATACTTTAGACCAGAGAATGGCACCCTATTCCCTACATAGTGCACTACTTTAGACCAGAGAATGTCACCCCTATTCCCTATATAGTGCACTACTTTAGACCAGAGAATGGCACCCTATTCCCTATATAGTGCACTACTTTAGACCAGAGAATGGCACCCTATTCCCTATATAGTGCACTACTTTAGACCAGAGAATGGAACCCTATTCCCTATATAGAGCACTACTTTAGACCAGAGAATGGCATCCTATTCCCTATATAGTGCACTACTTTAGACCAGAGAATGACACCCTATTCCCTATATAGTGCACTACTTTAGACCAGAGAATGGCACCCTATTCCCTATATAGTGCACTACTTTAGACCAGAGAATGGCACCCTATTCCCTATATAGTGCACTACTTTAGACCAGAGAATGGCACCCTATTCCCTATATAGTGCACTACTTTAGACCAGAGAATGGCACCCTATTCTCTATAGAGTGCACTACTTTAGACCAGAGAATGACACCCTATTCCCTATATAGTGCACTACTTTAGACCAGAGAATGGCACCCTATTCCCTACATAGTGCACTACTTTTACCAGACCCCTACGGGTTATAGGGTGCCATTTGAGACGAAGCCAAAGTTCATGCTCCCTTCCTACAGAGAGCAGAGAGTCTCCTTCACGGTCAACAGCTTATTATAGTTTATTATTGTCATTTATACAACCTACCTGGTTTCACATCTTCTGTCTGTCAACCTACCTGGTTTCACATCGTCTGTCTGTCAACCTACCTGGTTCCACATCGTCTGTCTGTCAACCTACCTGGTTCCACATCTTCTGTCTGTCAACCTACCTGGTTCCACATCTTCTGTCTGTCAACCTACCTGGTTCCACATCGTCTGTCTGTCAACCTACCTGGTTCCACATCGTCTGTCTGTCAACCTACCTGGTTTCACATCGTCTGTCTGTCAACCTACCTGGTTTCACATCGTCTGTCTGTCAACCTACCTGGTTTCACATCTTTTGTCTGTCAACCTACCTGGTTTCACATCGTCTGTCTGTCAACCTACCTGGTTTCACATCTTCTGTCTGTCAACCTACCTGGTTTCACATCTTCTGTCTGTCAACCTACCTGGTTCCACATCGTCTGTCTGTCAACCTACCTGGTTTCACATCTTCTGTCTGTCAACCTACCTGGTTTCACATCGTCTGTCTGTCAACCTACCTGGTTCCACATCGTCTGTCTCTCAACCTACCTGGTTTCACATCTTCTGTCTGTCAACCTACCTGGTTCCACATCGCCTGTCTGTCAACCTACCTGGTTTCACATCGTCTGTCTGTCAACCTACCTGGTTTCACATCGTCTGTCTGTCAACCTACCTGGTTTCACATCTTCTGTCTGTCAACCTACCTGGTTTCACATCGTCTGTCTGTCAACCTACCTGGTTCCACATCGTCTGTCTGTCAACCTACCTGGTTTCACATCTTCTGTCTGTCAACCTACCTGGTTTCACATCTTCTGTCTGTCAACCTACCTGGTTTCACATCGTCTGTCTGTCAACCTACCTGGTTCCACATCGTCTGTCTGTCAACCTACCTGGTTTCACATCTTCTGTCTGTCAACCTACCTGATTTCACATCTTCTGTCTGTCAACCTACCTGGTTCCACCTCTTCTGTCTCTCAACCTACCTGGTTTCACATCTTCTGTCTGTCAACCTACCTGGTTTCACATCTTCTGTCTGTCAACCTACCTGGTTTCACATCTTCTGTTTGTCAACCTACCTAGTTTCACATCTTCTGTCTGTCAACCTACCTGGTTTCACATCTTCTGTCTGTCAACCTACCTGGTTTCACATCTTCTGTCTGTCAACCTACCTGGTTTCACATCGTCTGTGTCAACCTACCTGGTTTCACATCGTCTGTCTGTCAACCTACCTGGTTTCACATCGTCTGTCTGTCAACCTACCTGGTTTCACATTGTCTGTGTCAACCTACCTGGTTCCACATCGTCTGTCTGTCAACCTACCTGGTTCCACATCGTCTGTCTGTCAACCTACCTGGTTTCACATCGTCCATCTGTCAACCTACCTGGTTTCATATCTTCTGTCTGTCAACCTACCTGGTTTCATATCTTCTGTCTGTCAACCTACCTGGTTTCATATCTTCTCTCTGTCAACCTACCTGGTTTCATATCTTCTGTCTGTCGACCTACCTGGTTTCACATCTTCTGTCTGTCAACCTACCTGGTTTCATATCTTCTGTCTGTCAATAAAAGCCACATCCCTGTGCCACCACATTCCTCTGTCTCTGTCTCACTGATGGGCATGGAGGAGCCAGGGACTGTCCACTCTGTTACCATCTGGTAAGCGGTATCAGAGCATCGGGTCTCGGACCAACAGGCTCTGAGACAGCTTCTCCCACCAGGCCATCAGACTGCTGAACAGCTAACCCTAGCTGTCTCCCTGCACAGACCTGCACCTTAGTGACTATTTACACCCTAAAGCCTATCTACACCTTAGTGACTATTTACACCCTAAAGCCTATCTACACCTTAGTGACTATTTACACCCTAAAGCCTATCTGCATCTTAGTGAATATTTACACCCTAAAGCCTATCTACACCTTAGTGACTATTTACACCCTAAAGCATATACAATCATTACACACAAACACATACACACACAACCACACATAAACACACACACACAGTCAACACTACTGTTCTATTATATAGTTTTTATCCAACGGATAGCGACCAAAAGACTGCCCCCTTTATATTTGTAAATACAGTCATACTTGACATAGCACATTCATAATCTATTGTGTATATCCTATTGTGTATATCCTATTGTGTATAATCTATTGTGTATATCCTATTGTGTATATCCTATTGTGTATATCCTATTGTGTATATCCTATTGTGTATATCCTATTGTGTATATCCTATTGTGTATAATCTATTGTGTATATCCTATTGTGTATATCCTATTGTGTATATCCTATTGTGTATAATCTATTGTGTATATCCTATTGTGTATATCCTATTGTGTATAATCTATTGTGTATATCCTATTGTGTATATCCTATTGTGTATATCCTATTGTGTATAATCTATTGTGTATATCCTATTGTGTATATCCTATTGTGTATATCCTATTGTGTATAATCTATTGTGTATATCCTATTGTGTATATCCTATTGTGTATAATCTATTGTGTATATCCTATTGTGTATATCATATTGTGTATATCCTATTGTGTATAATATATTGTGTATATCCTATTGTGTATATCCTATTGTGTATATCCTATTGTGTATAATCTATTGTGTATATCCTATTGTGTATATCCTATTGTGTATATCCTATTGTGTATAATCTATTGTGTATATCCTATTGTGTATATCCTATTGTGTATATCCTATTGTGTATAATCTATTGTGTATATCCTATTGTGTATATCCTATTGTGTATATCCTATTGTGTATATCCTATTGTGTATATCCTATTGTGTATATCCTATTGTGTATATCCTATTGTGTATAATCTATTGTGTATATCCTATTGTGTATATCCTATTGTGTATATCCTATTGTGTATATCCTATTGTGTGATATCCTATTGTGTATATCCTATTGTGTATATCCTATTGTGTATAATCTATTGTGTATATCCTATTGTGTATATCCTATTGTGTATATCCTATTGTGTATATCCTATTGTGTATAATCTATTGTGTATATCCTATTGTGTATATCCTATTGTGTATATCCTATTGTGTATATCCTATTGTGTATATCCTATTGTGTATATCCTATTGTGTATAATCTATTGTGTATATCCTATTGTGTATATCCTATTGTGTATATCCTATTGTGTATATCCTATTGTGTACATATCTGTTTATTACTATACATACCAGCTACCTTCTAATGATTGGTTATTGTTTATTTGAATTTTGATTATTATTTATGTTTATTATTGTACTGCAGCATTGAGGGAGCTAGCACATAAGCATTTCACTGCATGTTTTATACCTGCTGTAAACTGGCTTTTATACCTGCTGTAAACTGGCTTCTATACCTGCTGTAAGCAGGCTTCTATACCTGCTGTAAACTGGCTTCTATACCTGCTGTAAACAGGCTTCTATACCTGCTGTAAACAGGCTTCTATACCTGCTGTAAACAGGCTTCTATACCTGCTGTAAACAGGCTTCTATACCTGCTGTAAACTGGCTTCTATACCTGCTGTTAACTGGCTTCTATACCTGCTGTAAACAGGCTTCTATACCTGCTCTAAACAGGCTTCTATACCTGCTGTAAACTGGCTTCTATACCTGCTGTATACTGGATTTTATACGTGCTGTAAACTGGCTTCTATACCTGCTGTAAACTGGCTTCTATACCTGCTGTAAACTGGCTTCTATACCTGCTGTAAACTGGCTTCTATACCTGCTGTAAAACTGGCTTCTATACCTGCTGTAAACTGGCTTTTATACCTGCTGTAAACTGGCTTCTATACCTGCTGTAAACTGGCTTCTATACCTGCTGTAAACTGGCTTCTATACCTGCTGTAAACAGGCTTCTATACCTGCTGTAAACTGGCTTCTATACCTGCTGTAAACAGGCTTATACCTGCTGTAAACAGGCTTCTATACCTGCTGTAAACTGGCTTCTATACCTGCTGTTAACTGGCTTCTATACCTGCTGTAAACAGGCTTCTATACCTGCTCTAAACAGGCTTCTATACCTGCTGTAAACTGGCTTCTATACCTGCTGTATACTGGATTTTATACCTGCTGTAAACTGGCTTCTATACCTGCTGTAAACTGGCTTCTATACCTGCTGTAAACTGGCTTCTATACCTGCTGTAAACTGGCTTCTATACCTGCTGTAAACTGGCTTCTATACCTGCTGTAAACTGGCTTTTATACCTGCTGTAAACTGGCTTCTATACCTGCTGTAAACTGGCTTCTATACCTGCTGTAAACTGGCTTCTATACCTGCTGTAAACTGGCTTCTATACCTGCTGTAAACTGGCTTCTATACCTGCTGTAAACTGGCTTCTATACCTGCTGTAAACAGGCTTCTATACGTGCTGTAAACTGGCTTTTATACGTGCTGTAAACTGTGTATGTAACAAATACAATTTGATTTGGAGGTGTGTGTGTGTGTGTCACTGCATTCCTCTGTCTGTCACTACTCCACTTACTGTACATATAACCCTTCAACTCCTCATCATAGATTTACGACCCATTACTGTGGCATTTAGACTATTAAGGCAGCCTCCTTAGATCTTGTACTCCAATACTATGATGACTGAATATACAGTTGAAGTTGGAAGTTGACATACACTTAGGTTGGAGTCATTAAAACTTGTTTTTCAACCACTCCACAAATGTCTTGTTAACAAACTATAGTTTTGGCAAGTCAGTTAGGACATCTACTTTGTGCATGACACAAGTAATTTTTCCAACAATTGTTTACAGACATATTATTTTACTCATAATTCACTGTATCACAATTCCAGTGGGTCAGAAGTTTACATACACTAAGTTGACTGTGCCTTTAAACAGCTTGGAAAATTCCAGAAAGTGATGTCATGGCTTTAGAATCTTCTGATAGGCTAATTGACATAATTTGAGTCAATTGGAGGTGTACCTGTGGATGTATTTCAAGGCCTATCTTCAAACTCAGTGCCTCTTTGCTTGACATCATGGGAAAATCAAAAGAAATCAGCCAAGACCTCAGAACATTTTTTGTAGACCTCCACAAGTCTGGTTCATCCTTGGGAGCAATTTCCAAATGCCTGAAGGTACCACGTCTCATCTGTACAAACAATAGTACATAAGTATAAACACCATGGGACCACGCAGCCGCCATACCGCTCAGGAAGGAGACGTGTTCTGTCTCCTAGAGATGAACGTACTTTGGTGCAAAAAGTGCAAATCAATCCCAGAATAACAGCAAAGGACCTTGTGAAGATGCTGGAGGAAACAGGTACAAAAGTATCTATATCCACAGTAAAACGAGTCCTATATTGACATAACCTGAAAGGCCGCTTCAGCGAAGAAGAAGCCACTGCTCCAAAACCACCATAAAAAACAGACTACGGTTTGCAACTGCACATGGGGACAAAGATCGTACTTTTTTGGAGAAATGTCCTCTGGTCTGATGAAACCAAAATAGAACTGTTTGGCCATAATGACCATCGTTAATTTTGGAGGAAAAAGGGGAAGGCTTGCAAGCCGAAGAACACCATCCCAACCGTGAAGCACGGGGGTGGCAGCATCATGCTGTGGGGGTGCTTTGCTGCAGAAGGGACTGGTGCACTTCACAAAATAGATGGCATCATGAGGAAGGAAAATTATGTGGATATATTGAAGCAACATCTCAAGACATCAGTCAGGAAGTTAAAGCTTGGTCGCAAATGGTTCTTCCAAATGGACAATGACCCCAAGCATACTTCCAAAGTTGTGGCAAATTGGCTTAAGGACAACAAAGTCAAGGTATTGGAGTGGCCATCACAAAGCCCTGACCTCAATCCTATAGAAAATATGTGGGCAGAACTGAAAAAAGCGTGTGCGAGCAAGGAGGCCTACAAACCTGACTCCGTTACACCAGCTCTGTCAGGAGGAATGGGCCAAAATTCACCCAACTTTTTGTGGGAAGCTTGTGGAAGGCTACCCGAAACGCTTGACACAAGTTAAACAATTTAAAGGCAATGCTACTAAATACTAATTAAGTGTATGTAAACTTCTGACCCACTGGGAATGTGATGAAAGAAATAAAAGCTGAAATAAATCATTCTCTACTATTATTATGACATTTCACATTCTTAAAATAAAGTGTTGATCCTAACTGACCTAAGACAGGGAATTTTTACTAGGATTAAATGTCAGGAATTGTGAAAAACTGAGTTTAAATGTGTTTGGCTAAGGTGTATGTAAACTTCCGACTTCAACTGTACATGTTGTGCAAGACTAGTTTCTCATGTTAATTCAAACATGAAGGCAACTTTCACTAAGATAAACCAATCAATTCCCAGTTCTAAGCTTCTGCAGTAGAGTGTGTCCCAAATGGCACCCTATTCCCTATATAGTGCACTACTTTAGACCAGAGAATGGCACCCTATTCCCTATATAGTGCACTACTTTAGACCAGAGAATGGCACCCTATTCCCTATATAGTGCACTACTTTAGACCAGAGAATGGCACCCTATTCCCTATATAGTGCACTACTTTAGACCAGAGAATGGCACCCTATTCCCTATATAGTGCACTACTTTTAGACCAGAGAATGGAACCCTATTCCCTATATAGTGCACTACTTTAGACCAGAGAATGGAACCCTATTCCCTATATAGTGCACTACTTTAGACCAGAGAATGGCACCCTATTCCCTATTTAGTGCACTACTTTAGACCAGAGAATGGCACCCTATTCCCTATATAGTGCACTACTTTAGACCAGAGAATGGCACCCCATTCCCTATATAGTGCACTACTTTAGACCAGAGAATGGCACCCTTATTCCCTATTTAGTGCACTACTTTAGACCAGAGAATGGCACCCTATTCCCTATTTAGTGCACTACTTTAGACCAGAGAATGGCACCCTATTCCCTATATAGTGCACTACTTTAGACCAGAGAATGGCACCCTATTCCCTATATAGTGCACTACTTTAGACCAGAGAATGGCACCCTATTCCCTATTTAGTGCACTACTTTAGACCAGAGAATGGCACCCTATTCCCTATATAGTGCACTACTTTAGACCAGAGAATGGCACCCTGTTCCCTATATAGTACACTACTTTAGACCAGAGAATGGCACCCTGTTCCCTATTTAGTGCACTACTTTAGACCAGAGAATGGCACCCTATTCCCTATATAGTGCACTACTTTAGACCAGAGAATGGCACCCTGTTCCCTATATAGTACACTACTTTAGACCAGAGAATGGCACCCTGTTCCCTATTTAGTGCACTACTTTAGACCAGAGAATGGCACCCTGTTCCCTATTTAGTGCACTACTTTAGACCAGAGAATGGCACCCTGTTCCCTATTTAGTGCACTACTTTAGACCAGAGAATGGCACCCTGTTCCCTATTTAGTGCACTACTTTAGACCAGAGAATGGCACCCTATTCCCTATATAGTGCACTACTTTAGACCAGATAATGGAACCCTATTCCCTATATAGAGCACTACTTTAGACCAGAGAATGGCACCCTATTCTATAGTGCACTACTTTAGACCAGAGAATGGCACCCTATTCCCTATATAGTGCACTACTTTAGACCAGAGAATGGCACCCTATTCCCTATATAGTGCACTACTTTAGACCAGGACCCATAGGGCTCATAGCCATAGGGCTGGTCAAATGTATATGTAGGGAATATGGGGAATAGGGTATATAGGGAATAGGGTATATAGGGAATAGGGTATATAGGGAATAGGTATAGAGGGTATATAGGGAATAGGGTATATAGGGAATAGGGTATATAGGGAATATGGGGAATAGGGTATATAGGGAATAGGGTATATAGGGAATAGGGTATATAGGGAATAGGGTATAGAGGGTATATAGGGAATAGGGTATATAGGGAATAGGGTATATAGGGAATATGGGGAATAGGGTATATAGGGAGTAGGGTATATAGGGAATATGGGGAATAGGGTATATAGGGAATAGGGTATATAGGGAATATGGGGAATAGGGTATATAGGGAATAGGGTATATAGGGAATATGGGGAATAGGGTATATAGGGAGTAGGGTATATAGGGAATATGGGGAATAGGGTATATAGGGAATAGGGTATATAGGGAATAGGGTATATAGGGAGTAGGGTATATAGGGAATATGGGGAATAGGGTATATTGTTACGGTCCGGCACTGTTGGTCCTGTTCCCGCTTGTTTTCCTTTTCCTTTTTTCCCCTGTGTGTGTCTGTCTCCCCCTGCTGTGCAGCCCAGTCAGAGGATCTAGGTCAGGGGGCGTGGCCATTCTCTCTCATGCTCAGTTACATCCAGCTGCAGCTCATTGTCACCAATCAACCAGCAGTTATCTACCCGGCTGGACACCTCTCCAGCGCCAGTTCGTTCCTACACCACCTGTGATCCCGTCTGTTCCTGCTGCCTGCCTGCCTGCCATTCCCACGCCGCAACCTGCTCATCTGTTGTCTGATATCCTCGTCATCCAGCTCCGGTACTACTGGCTCTCCACCCCACTCAGCTCCTACCCCGGTCTGAAGCTACTCCACCCTGAACTGTTTCTCTCTGCCAAAACACGCTGAATAAACAACATCCTAATTCACCCTCTTTGTCCGTGTGTCCGTCTCTGCACCTGAGTCCCCCACCCAGCCTAACAGAACGAACTGGCCCAACATGGACTCAGCAGAGATGCCACATGAAACAACGGGTGATGGCGTACAACGCGCCCTCCATTCACAGGGAATGTTATTGGGACAACACGACCAACTCATCCGGTCTCTATTGGATAACAACCAGCGGTTGTTGGATCAAGTATCTCATCTCACCTCTCAGGTAGCTAACCTGGTAACACTCACTACTCTTCCTCCCTCTGCTTCTCCTCCGCCTGTTCCTCCTACAGTGGCTCCAGGCTCGGCTTCCGCTCCTGCCCTTCGGGAACCACCTACAACCTCACCCGAACCTTTCACCGGGGACCTGAACAAATGCCGTGGTTTCCTGCTTCAGTGCCGCTTGGTGTTCCAACAGAAGCCCCTGTCTTTCTCCACGGAATCCTCAAAGGTACATTACGCTCTGGGGTTACTGAGGGGCAAAGCTTTGATTTGGGCAGAAGCGGCTTGTTCTACTCAGCAGATTGCCAGCCTGTCGTTTGACGATTTTTCCTCTCAATTGAAAGTTGTGTTTGATCACCCGACCATGCCGGGACCGCCACAAAGAGACTGTTGAAGCTACGACAGGGCACGGGTAGCGTGGCTGAATACGCCATTGATTTTTGGACCTTGGCAGCCGATTCCAAGTGGAATGACGAAGCTCTTCAGGGAGCGTTTGTTAACGGTTTAAGTGACACGATTAAGAATGAACTAGCTGTTCGTGATGAGCCTGCTAACCTTCATGTTCTCGTTTCCCTTGCTACACGAATAGACAACAGGCTACGGGAGAGGAGACAGGAGAGGGGCGGTCGGGTCCACACCGCAGGCGGGGCCCCCTCGCTTTCTGCAACCCGAGCAACACCACCACTCGGACACCGCCCACACACCTCAGCGGATCCCTCCACGGAACTAGACGAGCCCATGCAGCTGGGCCGTGCTCGTCTGTCCCCTGCCGAAAAGGAACGGCGCGATGCGGGCTGGTGAGTGCATGTACTGTGGGGACCGCACTCATTTCCTGGTTAACTGTCCGGTTCGCCCAAAAGACAAAGCTCGCAGGTAAAAGTGGGCGTACTTTGCGAGTGCTACACCTGACTCACGCCCACAGCACCCCGTCTAGTTATCCCAGCTACAGTCCAGTTCAGGAATCTGTCTCTCCCATTAGCTGCTCTCATTGACTCTGGTGCTGAGGATAGTTTCCTTGACGTTAACCTGGTCACTCAGGCTGAGATCCCTGTTAAGCCCCTGCCTAAGCCTATAACAGTAACCGCTATAGACGGCCATCAGTTTGCCAACATCACCCACCAAACTGTCCCCGCTTTCTCTCATGCTGTCCGGCAATCACAAAGAAACCATCCAGTTTAAAGTAGTCTCCTCCTCGGCCTCCTCTTATCCTCGGTTTCCCTTGGCTTAGCCTTCACAACCCCCCATATTGACTGGCAAAACCACAAAATACACAGTTGGAGCACTCACTGCCATTCTGCTTGCCTTGGGTCGGCTATTCCGCCTCGGTAGGTTCCCCTGCTTCCCCTGTCAAACCCCCCAGACCTCTCTTCAGTCCCTGAAGAGTACCTGGACCTGGCCGAGGTATTCAGTAAGTCCAAGGCACTTTCACTACCACCTCATAGGCCATACGATTGCGCTATTGAGTTACTGCCTGGAGCCCCTTTGCCGTCCAGTCGGCTTTTCAATCTGTCCCGTCCTGAGAGAGAAGCTAGGAAACCTACATAGGCGACTCCCTAGCCTCTGGCATCATTCGTCCCTCATCTTCCGCTGTTGGTGCTGGGTTCTTTTTTGTAGAGAAGAAGGACAAAACATTACGCCCTGCATTGACTACAGAGGACTAAATAACATCACAGTCAGAAATACGTACCCCCTGCCTCTCATCAACTCAGCATTTGAACCCCTTCATGGTGCCACCGTGTTTACCAAACTCGACCTGCGTAACGCTTACCACCTCGTTAGGATCAGGCAGGGAGACGAATGGAAAACTGGGTTCAATACCCCTCTCGGACACTTTGAATACCTAGTCATGCCATTCGGTCTCACTAACGCCCCAGCAGTGTTTCAGGCCATGGTTAACGATGTGTTGAGGGATTTTCTACACCGTTTGTGTTTGTCTATTTGGATGACATTCTAATATTCTCTAAGTCACAGGATGAACACGTCTCCCACGTCCGTCTGGTTCTCCAACGCCTCATGGAAAATAAACTGTATGTGAAAGCAGAAAATGTGAGTTCCACCGGCAGTCCGTCCCCCTTTTTGGGCTTTATTATCGAGCGGGGACAAGTGTCACCAGACCCTGACAAGATCAGAGCGGTTGCGGAGTGGCCCACACCCACGTCTCGGAAGCAGCTACAACGCTTCCGGGCTTCGCCAACTTCTACCGCCGCTTCATCAGGGGTTTCAGCCGAGTGGTTGCCCCCTGACCAAGCTCACCTCCCCAAAGGTGCCATTCCTGTGGACGCCTGAGGCCGAGTCAGCCGTGAGTACATTGAAGGAACTGTTCTCCACCTCACCTGTTCTTATTCATCCAGACACTAGTTTGCAGTTTATTGTGGAAGTGGACGCCTCTGATTCGGGGGTGGGGGGCTGTCCTGTCACAACGTTCCCCCACGGACCAGAAGCTCCATCCTGTGGCCTTTTTCTCCAGGAGATTGACCCCTGCTGAGAAGAACTACGACGTGGGTAACCGGGAGTTGCTTGCTGTCAAGTTGGCGTTGGAGGAGTGGAGGCACTGGCTAGACGGAGCAGAGCAACCCTTCATAGTCTGGACAGACCACAAGAACCTGGCTTACATCCAGTCATCCAAGAGGCTAAACTCCCGTCAGGCCAGATGGGCTCTGTTCTTCAGCAGGTTCAAGTTTATTTTAACATATCGTCCTGGCACACGTAATGTCAAGCCTGATGCTCTCTCTCGCCAGTTTACAGACAATGAAGACTCCAGCAATCCTGAACCTGTTCTGCCCGCTTCCTGTTTGGTGGCGGCTGTTCACTGGGAAATCGAGTCCCTCGTCCGATCGGCACAAGAGTCGGAACCTGGACCGGCCGATGGCCCCCCGACCTTCTCTATGTTCCCGCAGCCGTGCGGCCGCAAGTGCTCAACTGGATCCACACCTCGCGCTTCTCCTGCCACCCTGGTATGAACCGTACACTGTCGCTACTGAAGAGGCACTTTTGGTGGCCATCCGTCGAGACTGACGTCCGGGAGTACGTGGCGGCCTGTTCCATCTGTGCCCAAAATAAGGCTTCCCACCGGGCTCCTTCGGGCCTGCTGCGGCCTCTCCCAGTCCCGAGTCGTCCTTGGTCTCACGTGGCCTTGGACTTCGTCACTGGACTTCCTATGTCTGAGGGTAATGACACCATACTCACCATCGTGGACAGATTCTCTAAATCTGCCCATTTTGTTGCATTACCAAAATTACCGTCTGCCAGTGAGACAGCCGACCTCTTTGTCCTACATGTATTCCGTCCCCATGGAATACCTGTGGGACATAGTGTCCGATAGAGGCCCACAGTTCATTTCGGGTATGGAAGGAGTTTTGTTCTGCTCTGGGTGCCTCTGTCAGTCTCTCATCAGGTTTCCATCCCCAGTCCAATGGCCAGACTGAGAGGACCAATCAGGACCTGGAGGCTGCTCTACGCTGTGTGACATCCCAGAACCCATCCACCTGGGCCAAACACCTCCCGTGGGTCGAATATGCCCACAATTCCTCACCTCATCTGCCACCGGCCTTTCACCATTTGAGGCGGCTTTGGGGTACCAACCGCCATTGTTCCCGGTCTCAGGAAAAGGAGTTAGCCGTCCCGTCAGTTCAGGATAACCTTCTGCCGCTGCCGCAAGGTGTGGGTGGACACCCGTGAGGCCCTTCTACGGACAGCAGAGCGTAACAAGAGAGTGGCGGACAGGCACAGGGTAGTCGCTCCCCAGTTCCAGCCTGGTCAGCGAGTCTGGCTCTCCTCCAGCAACATCCCCCTGCGCACTGACTCCCGTAAGCTGTCGCCCGGTATTTGGGTCCTTTCGAGATCGACTCCATCATCAACCCTTCGGCTGTTCGGTTGAAGCTTCCCAGGCCATGAGAGTCCATCCTACATTTCACGTGTCCCAGCTGAAGCTGGTCTCCTCCAGCCCTTTGTGTCCGCCTGTGGATCCCCTCCGCCACCGCGTTATTGACGCACCATCCAGCCTACACGGTGCGGAGACTGCTGGACGTCCGGGAGGCGTGGTAGAGGGCTTCAGTACCTGGTGGACTGGGAGGGATACGGTCCCGAGGAGAGGTCCTGGATTCCCGACGGTTTATACTGGATCCGCAGCTGGTGGCTGACTTCCATAGGGACCACCCTGACAAGCCGGGTGGGCGCCGGGGTGGCGCCCGTTGAGGGGGGTACTGTTACGGTCCGGCACTGTTGGTCCTGTTCCCGCTTGTTTTCCTTTTCCTTTTTCCCTGTGTGTCTGTCTCCCCCTGCTGTGCAGCCCAGTCAGAGGATCTAGGTCAGGGGCGTGGCCATTCTCTCTCATGCTCAGTTACATCCAGCTGCAGCTCATTGTCACCAATCAACCAGCAGTTATCTACCCGGGCTGGACACCTCTCCAGCGCCAGTTCGTTCCTACACCACCTGTGATCCCGTCTGTTCCTGCTGCCTGCCTGCCCTGCCATTCCCACGCCGCAACCTGCTCATCTGTTGTCTGATATCCTCGTCATCCAGCTCTCGGTACTACTGGCTCTCCACCCCACTCAGCTCCTACCCCGGTCTGAAGCTACTCCACCCTGAACTGTTTCTCTCTGCCAAAACACGCTGAATAAACAACATCCTAATTCACCCTCTTTGTCCGTGTGTCCGTCTCTGCACCTGAGTCCCCCACCCAGCCTAACATATATAGGGAATAGGGTATATAGGGAATATGGGGAATAGGGTATATAGGGAGTAGGGTATATAGGGAATATGGGGAATAGGGTATATAGGGAATAGGGTATTTAGGGAATAGGGTATATAGGGAATATGGGGAATAGGGTATATAGGGAGTAGGGTATATAGGGAATAGGGTATATAGGGAATAGGGTATATGGGGAATATGGGGAATAGGGTATATAGGGAATAGGGTATATAGGGAATATGGGGAATAGGGTATATAGGGTATATAGGGAATAGGGTATATAGGGAATAGGGTATATAGGGAATATGGGGGAATAGGGTATATAGGGAGTAGGGTAAATAGGGAATATGGGGTATAGGGTATATAGGGAATAGGGTATATAGGGAATAGGGTATATAGGGAATATGGGGAATAGGGTATATAGGGAGTAGGGTATATAGGGAATATGGGGAATAGGGTATATAGGGAGTAGGGTATATAGGGAATATGGGGAATAGGGTATATAGGGAATAGGGTATATAGGGAATAGGGTATATAGGGAATATGGGGAATAGGGTATATAGGGAATAGGGTATATAGGGAATATGGGGAATAGGGTATATAGGGAATAGGGTATATAGGGAATAGGGTATATAGGGAATAGGGTATATAGGGAATAGGGTATATAGGGAATAGGGTATATAGGGAATATGGGGAATAGGGTATATAGGGAATATAGCAGGTTGTGTAAAGCCATAACACACACGTTTTTCCAGCAGCAGACTATGATCGATAAAACCGCACTGAAGTCTAACAAAACAGCCCCCACAATCTTTTTGTCATCAATTTCTCTCAGCCAATCATCAGTCATTTGTGTAAGTGCTGAATTAAAAATATACATATACATTTTCCCCACTAGCCTAACCCTGGCCTTAAATTAAGACTTTGTGGCTGTGGATTCTGAATTTGTGGCTGTGGAATCTGACTTTGTGGCTGTAGAAGCCAGTGGAAACATACTGTATAATATGACTTTGTGGCTGTAGAAGCCAGTGGAAACATACTGTATAATATGATTTTGTGGATGTAGAAGCCAGTGGAAACATACTGTATAATATGATTTTGTGGATGTAGAAGCCAGTGGAAACATACTGTATAATATGATTTTGTGGCTGTAGAAGCCAGTGGAAACATACTGTATAATCTGATTTTGTGGCTGTAGAAGCCAGTGGAAACCTACTGTATAATATGATTTTGTGGCTGTAGAAGCCAGTGGAAACATACTGTATAATCTGACTTTGTGGCTGTAGAAGCCAGTGGAAACATACTGTATAATCTGACTTTGTGGCTGTAGAAGCCAGTGGAAACATACTGTATAATCTGACTTTGTGGCTGCAGAAGCCAGTGGAAACATACTGTATAATCTGACTTTGTGGCTGTAGAAGCCAGTGGAAACATACTGTATAATCTGACTTTGTGGCTGTAGAAGCCAGTGGAAACATACTGTATAATCTGACTTTGTGGCTGTAGAAGCCAGTGGAAACATACTCTATAATCTGACTTTGTGGCTGTAGAAGCCAGTGGAAACATACTGTATAATCTGACTTTGTGGCTGTAGAAGCCAGTGGAAACATACTCTATAATCTGACTTTGTGGCTGTAGAAGCCAGTGGAAACATACTGTATAATATGATTTTTGTGGCTGTAGAACCAGTGGAAACATACTGTATAATATGATTTTGTGGCTGTAGAAGCCAATGGAAACATACTGTATAATATGATTTTGTGGCTGTAGAAGCCAATGGAAACATACTGTATAATATGATTTTGTGGCTGTTGAAGCCAGTGGAAACATACTGTATAATATGATTTTGTGGCTGTAGAAGCCAATGGAAACATACTGTATAATCTGACTTTG
>NC_059208.1:61776254-61786105 GCF_020615455.1 Coregonus clupeaformis | reverse complement strand
GCTGGGAATTGTTTGAGTGAGTGCTAAGTGCGAGTGTTGTGTAGAGTTAGATATCCTGGGTTTTCCTTTTCTTGGTGATATCCTTTTTTCTTCTATGCATGATTAAGATTATTATTTCTATTTTTTTGTTGTGGTAGAATTAAGTATATTGTTTTTCGTGTCGAAACTACCCTGATTTTGGTGGGGATGGCGGCCGAATCGGGACGCCGTCCCTGTCACTTCGGCACGGCTTTAGGTGTGTTACTGAAGCTACTGTCACGGTGGAAGAGGTTCTGGTCGCCGTAGGAGAGAAGGTAGGATATGAGAATGTTGCTTATGCGTCACGGATGAATAAAGCGGTGGTGGTATTTCTTAAAGAAGAGCGCCTTGTTGATCGTATGGTTGAGCATGGCATACTTCTTAAAGGAATGTTTATTCAAGTTACGCCGCTTTTTTCTCCGTCAACAAGGTAACGATTTCAAATGTACCGCCGTTCATTCCAAATGAGCTATTGGAGCGCGAGTTATTGCGCTTTGGGAAGTTTGCAAGTTCAATTAAGGTTGTCCCATTGGGTTGCAAACACCCGGCGTTGAAACAGGTAATGTCGTTTCGGCGACAGGTGTTTATGTTTTTGGACTCACCGGAGCAGACTTTGGAGTTATCGTTTAAAGTCAAGTATGACAATAGACTGTATATGGCTTATGCTAGTACAGGTAGTCAACGGTGTTTTGAGTGTGGGGATGTTGGTCATAAGCGACATGCTTGCCCGAAAAGGGAGAAGGCAGAGGGAGGGGCGCAGGTGGTCCTCGTAACGCCTGGGCCCACTGATGTAGGAAGAGGTGGGCTGACAGTGGTAGAGCAGCCACACGCATCTGTTGCTGAGGAACAAGTTGTCCGTGTTGAGGGCACAGAGGTGCAACTTGTACCAGAGGGAAATGTTATGCAGCGGAATTTTTTTGTTGTAGAAGGTAAGGATGGATCTGAAGGGCCTTTTCCTCAGACTGGTGAGGAGGTGCCCAGTACGAGTGCTGTGGTACAGGAGGGGGTACATGTGGAGCTAATCTCCCAGGTAGTGGAGGAGATGCCCACTACAAGTAATGGGTTACAGGAGAGGGTTCATGTGGAGCTCATCTCCCAGGTAGTGGAGGAGATGCCCACTATGAGTGCTGGGGTACAGGGGGGGCTAGTCTCCCAGGTAGTGGAGGAGATGCCCACTATGAGTGCTGGGTTACAGGGGGGGCTAGTCTCCCAGGTAGTGGAGGAGATGCCCACTAAGATCAATGGGGTTCAGGTGGGGCTAGTCTCCCAGGTAGTGGGGGAGATGCCCACTCACGAGTAATGGGGTTCAGGTGGGGCTAGTCTCCCAGGTAGTGGAGGAGATGCCCACTACAGATGGGGTTCAGGTGGGGCTAGTCTCCCAGGTAGTGGAGGAGATGCCTGGTCGAGTGATGGGGTGCAAGTGGGGGAGTGTTGAAAGGGATGTGGTAGAGGGGAGTCAGTGGTCTGTGGCCTCAGTTGAGGAGGATCAGGAGAAGGATATATGGATATCTCTCTTGATACGATATCGGCTGGTGAGGACTCAATTTACGATCTAGAGGAGGTAAATGGGTTTCTGGATCAGACTTTTGGGAAATCTGTCAAATTGGCAGATTATTTTGATGTTGATAAGTTTGTGAGGTCAGCTGTGATGTTACAGAAGACGGTGGGGTTAGACCAGTTGAGTGAGAAGAAGCGGTTTCGCTTTGAGGAAATTTGTTACTGCTGTTGCAGCAGCAAAGGTGGTGGGAAACGTGGTCAGGTTAAGAGAAAATTTAAATAATGATGATGATTATGCCTCATAGGGTGTTCTATTCTCTTTGTCTGGTTTCTCTGTGGTATCTTCTGCTTTTCCTTTTTCTTTTCTATATGGAGGTACTAAGGGTAGGTTCTCTCAATATTAATGGAGGAAGGGACAGGAATAAGAGGGCTTGGGTATTAGAAGTAATAAAACAGAAAAGGCTTAATGTAGTTTTCCTACAGGAGACACATAGTGATGAGGAAAATGCGGCTGACTGGGGTATGTGGTGGGAGGGGCAGCATATACTCAGTCATGGTACTAATTTCAGTGCTGGGTGGCAATCTTGTTTTCTTCAGGCTTAGGGTGACTGTGGTATCTACAACAGAGATTGTCAAGGGTCGGGTTTTATTGGTCAAGGTGGATGTTATGGTTTTTTTTTTTTTTTTTGAATGTTTATGCTCCTAATGAGGGTACAGAGCGTATTGTTGTTTTGATAAAATAAAGGAAACCTTAAGACAGTGTGACCAAGGAGGGGTGTATGGTTTTAGGGGGGACTGGAACTGTACAGTGGATTTTACTGTTGATCGCACTCGCTGAAGAACCTCACCTGCGGTCAGCAATTTGTCTGTCTGGTCTATTAACTGAGTTTGAGCTTCCTGATGTGTGGAGAGTAAGGAATGCAAAAGTTAGGCAGTACACATGGCTAAAAGTTAATGAAGGTCATGTCAGTGCAGCAAGGTTAGACAGGTTGTATGTATCTGAGCAATACTGTAGTAGGGTTGGAAGGTGTGACATTACTCCTGTGGGTTTCTCTGATCACCATATTGTCACTGTTGATATTCACTTGTCCTGTCCACGAAGGTCATCATCTTATTGGTATTTTAATGTTAAATTGTTACATGATGTCATGTTTTGTGAAAAGGTTTTTGTTGTTTTGGGAAAAATGGAGGGTTACAAAGGGAATTTTGAGTCCTTGAGACAATGGTGGGAGGTTGGGAAGGCCCAACATACGATTATTTTGTCAACAGTATACTGCTCTGTCTCGAATTGAAGTTAAAGAGACTATCAGGGCCCTTGAGCAGAACATTAAATCTATTGAATTGAAGTTGCTCACTCAGAATGACCCCGGACTAGTCATGAGCTTACAGGACAAGAAACATGAACTAAGGTCGTTTCTGCATGAAAGAGTGAAGGGTGCCTTGATTAGGTCTCGTTCGCTTCCCCTCAAGGATATGGATGCTCCTAGTGCTTTTTTTTTAAAACCTAGGACAGTCGACATTGCAACGTAAACAGATGGTCTGCCTTCGTCTCCCTGATGGGAAGGTGACCACGGATGACAGTGAAATGCGTCAACATGCCGTGGATTTCTATTCTGCCCTCTATAAGGCGGAGGATTGTGACTCTCTGTGTACTGAACAGTTGTTACACGGTCTTCCTCAATTGGGACCTGAGCAAAGAGTCGCATTGGACTCTGACATTACACTGCAAGAGCTGTCCACAGCAGTTATGCAGCTCTCAACAGGCCGGAGCCCCTGGCATTGATGGTTTACCATCTGAGTTTTATAAGCACTTTTGGGGGTCTATTGGGGAGGATTTTTATGAAGTGGTGTGTGAATCTTTTCATGAGGGCTCTCTTCCTGTATCTTGTCAACGTGCTGTACTTTCACTGTTGCCAAAAAGGGGGATTTGGCTCTCATAAAAAATTGGAGACCTGTTGCTTTGCTGTGTGCAGAATATAAAATTGTTTCTAAATGTCTCTCAAACAGGTTGAAAGAGTATCTGGGATTGTTGGTCCACAAGGACCAGTCCTACTGTGTACCTGATCGCTCTATTGTTGACAACTTGTTTCTAATAAGAGATGTTTTGGACATTTGTAAACTGTCTGATGTAAATGTGGGTTTACTTTCTTTGGATCAGGAGAAGGCTTTTGATCGTGTGGACCACCAGTACTTGTTTAAAACAATGAAAGCCTTTGGGGTTTGGGGATGTTTTTTTTGTCTTGGATGAATTTACTGTATGCTGGGGCCTCGTGTATGGTGAAGGTGGGGGGATGGTTTGAGTTGTCCCATCCCTGTCCAAAGGGGCATCAGGCAGGGATGCCCAATTTCAGGGCAGTTATACAGTCTGGCGATTGAACCAATGCTTTGCTTTTTAAGAGCGAAGCTTACTGGTTTCTCTGTGCCAGGTGTAATGAAGGGTCCCACGATAGCACTGTCTGCGTATGCAGATGACGTGACAGTTTTTATTACAGGGGATGAGGATGTTAAGGTTCTCTCAGACGCCTTAAAAGGTGTATGAGGGGCCTCCTCAGCTAGAGTCAATTGGGGAAAGAGTGAAGCGCTGTGGGCAGGCCAGCTTCAGATGGGGTCCGCTCCACGGTTACCAGGGGGCTTCAGTGGGGCAGAGATGGGATGAAGACTTTGGGGGGTTTTTCTGGGCTCCGATGTCTTTCAGAAAAAGAACTGGGAGGGTGTAGTGGAGAAAATGTGTGCCAGACTGTCAAGATGGAAATGGGTGCTGCCCCAGCTGTCTTATAGGGGAAGGGTACTGGTAGCTAATAACCTAGCTGCCTCTACCCTGTGGCACAGACTAATGATTTTACAGCCACCAAAGGGTCTGATACAAGAGCTTCAGAGGACCCTTGTCAACTTCTTCTGGTCTGGACAACATTGGATTAAAGCTTCAGCCCTGTACCTGCCACTGCACGAGGGTGGGCAAGGCCTGGTGGACATTTCTTCCAGGATCATGGCTTTCCCGGCTTCAAGCAGCCCAGAGACTGTTGTACAGTGACGGTTCTAGCTGGGTTGACACAGCCTACGCATTGATGAGGAGAGCGGGCTGTTTGGGCTTAGACAAGCACCTTTTCCTCTTAAAGCTGGAGGGGGTGAGTTGCCTGGCCTGACTCCATTTTATGAGTCTGTTATGCAGGCTTGGAGAGTTCTGGTCAAGTCCCGTAAGGCCTGCACGCCACCAGGGATGTGGCTTTTTGAAGAGCCTCTTTTTCACAACACTGCCATCCAGTCCCCGTGTTCTGAGTTCAGCTAGCCTACGTTCATGCCTGTTAGGCGTGGGGTGTACTAAGCTGGGTCATCTGATGTGGAACAGGAATAGGTCGTTGGAGGAGCTGGGAGAAAGAGCGGGGATCCGATCGTCTCGCCTACTGAGGAAGGTCGTCGCTGAGGTCTGTGATTCCTTGCCAGTACTTCATCTGCAGTATGTGACTGACACTTCCAATTCTGATCGGTGGAAGGAGGGTCTGGATTATGTGTTCCCTGCACTGATTGTTAGTGCTGCGGCGGGGGCATTCGAGGAGGACGTGGGGATGCTGCTTTCCTTCGATACCCCGGAGCTGGGGAGTTCAAGGAGGTGGGAAAAGAAGGCCATGTACAGAACATGTGTAAAGGTGTCCCATGCCTCTTCCCTGGAAGGGGTAAAATCGACGAGGTGGGCGGGTGTGCTTGGTCCAGGTGCCTCCCCAAAGGCTGTTGGCGAACACTATACAAACTGCCTATTGATAAGAGGACAGCTGACCTCCAATGGAGGATAATACATGGAGCCATAGCCACCAACATGCATCTGGTACACCTGGATCCTACTGTTGGGGAGGGGTGTCCATTCTGTGCTCAGTCTGAAACTCTGGCACATCTGTTTTTACAGTGTCCCAGGTTGGTCGGGATGATTGACCTGATCACTAATTGGTTCTCAGCTCTGGGAGAGGTTTTCTCTTCCCAACTGTACATATTGGGGCCAAAGTACAGGTTTAGTCAGAAAGGTGTAGTTGTGTTGCTTAATTTTGTGTTAGGGGCAGCAAAATTAGCCATATGGAAGACCCGAAAGAACAGTATTCGGGGACAGGGGTCTGTGGATGTGGTGGGAATGCTGGAGGGAATGTTGGCAGCAAGACTAAGGGTTGAGTTTGCCTATTATAAACTTGTCAACAATATTGATCTGTTTATGAGTATATGGGGTATTCAGACGCTGTTGTGTTCAGTTACTGTGGAGGAGGAATTGGAGTTGTGTTTTTAATTGATGTGTAAATACGGTTTTGTATGAGTATTTGTGTGGTGGGCTCCCAGACCCAATAAAGATTATCTCTCTCTCTCTCTCTCCTCTCTCTCTCTCTCTCTCTCTCTCTCTCTCTCTCTCTCTCCTCTCTCTCTCTCTCTCTCTCTCTCTCTCTCTCTCTCTCTCTCTGCATGCTGGGAGTGTTTGGTGCGTGCTGGGAATTGTTTGAGTGAGTGCTAAGTGCGAGTGTTGTGTAGAGTTAGATATCCTGGGTTTTTCCTTTTCTTGGTGATATCCTTTTTTTCTTCTATGCATGATTAAGGTTATTATTTCTATTTTTTTGTTGTGGTAGAATTAAGTATATTGTTTTTCGTGTCGAAATTACCCTGATTTTGGTGGGGATGGCGGCCCGAATCGGACGCCGTCCCTGTCACTTCGACACGGCTTTAGGTGTGTTACTGAAGCTACTGTCACGGTGGAAGAGGTTTCTGGTCGCCGTAGGAGAGAAGGTAGGATATGAGAATGTTGCTTATGCGTCACGGATGAATAAAGCGGTGGTGGTATTTCTTAAAGAAGAGCGCCTTGTTGATCGTATGGTTGAGCATGGCATACTTCTTAAAGGAATGTTTATTCAAGTTACGCCGCTTTTTTCTCCGTCAACAAGGGTAACGATTTCAAATGTACCGCCGTTTATTCCAAATGAGCTATTGGAGCGCGAGTTATTGCGCTTTGGGAAGTTGCAAGTTCAATTAAGGTTGTCCCATTGGGTTGCAAACACCCGGCGTTGAAACAGGTAATGTCGTTTCGGCGACAGGTGTTTATGTTTTTGGACTCACCGGAGCAGACTTTGGAGTTAGCGTTTAAAGTCAAGTATGACAATAGACTGTATATGGCTTATGCTAGTACGGGTAGTCAACGGTGTTTTGAGTGTGGGGATGTTGGTCATAAGCGACATGCTTGCCCGAAAAGGGAGAAGGCAGAGGAGGGGGCGCAGGTGGTCCTCGTAACGCCTGGGCCCACTGATGTAGGAAGAGGTGGGCTGACAGTGGTAGAACAGCCACACGCATCTGTTGCTGAGGAACAAGTTGTCCGTGTTGAGGGCACAGAGGTGCAACTTGTACCAGAGGGAAATGTTATGCAGCAGAAAAAAATGGTTGTAGAAGGTAAGGATGGATCTGAGGGCCATTTCCTCAGACTGGTGAGGAGGTGCCCAGTACGAGTGCTGTGGTACAGGAGGGGGTACATGTGGAGCTAATCTCCCAGGTAGTGGAGGAGATGCCCACTAAAAGTAATGGGTTACAGGAGAGGGTTCATGTGGAGCTAATCTCCCAGGTAGTGGAGGAGATGCCCACTATGAGTGCTGGGGTACAGGGGGGCTAGTTTCCCAGGTAGTGGAGGAGATGCCCACTATGAGTGCTGGGGTACAGGGGGCTAGTCTCCCAGGTAGTGGAGGAGATGCCCACTATGAGTGCTGGGTTACAGGGGGGCTAGTCTCCCAGGTAGTGGAGGAGATGCCCACTAAGAGTAATGGGGTTCAGGTGGGGCTAGTCTCCCAGGTAGTGGAGGAGATGCCCACTACGAGTAATGGGGTTCAGGTGGGGCTAGTCTCCCAGGTAGTGGAGGAGATGCCCACTACGAGTTATGGGGTTCAGGTGGGGCTAGTCTCCCAGGTAGTGGAGGAGATGCCTGGTACGAGTGATGGGGTGCAAGTGGGGAGTGTTGAAAGGGATGTGGTAGAGGGGAGTCAGTGGTCTGTGGCCTCAGTTGAGGAGGATCAGGAGAAGGATATGGATATGGATATCTCTCTTGATACGGTATCAGCTGGTGAGGACTCAATTTACGATCTAGAGGAGGTAAAAGGGTTTCTGGATCAGACTTTTGGGAAATCTGTCAAATTGGCAGATTATTTTGATGTTGATAAGTTTGTGAGGTCAGCGGTGATGTTACAGAAGACGGTGGGGTTAGACCAGTTGAGTGAGAAGAAGCGGTTTCGCTTTGAGGGAAATTTGTTACTGCTGTTGCAGCAGCAAAGGGTGGTGGGAAACGTGGTCAGGTTAAGAGAAAATTTAAATAATGATGATGATTATGCCTCATAGGGTGTTCTATTCTCTTTGTCTGGTTTCTCTGTGGTATCTTCTGCTTTTCCTTTGTCTTTTCTATATGGAGGTACTAAGGGTAGGTTCTCTCAACATTAATGGAGGAAGGGACAGGAATAAGAGGGCTTGGGTATTAGAAGTAATAAAACAGAAAAGGCTTAATGTAGTTTTCCTACAGGAGACACATAGTGATGAGGAAAATGCGGCTGACTGGGGTATGTGGTGGGAGGGGCAGCATATACTCAGTCATGGTACTAATTTCAGTGCTGGGGTGGCAATCTTGTTTTCTTCAGGCTTAGGGGTGACTGTGGTATCTACAACAGAGATTGTCAAGGGTCGGGTTTTATTGGTCAAGGTGAATGTTATGGGGTTTTTGTTTGTTTTTTTGAATGTTTATGCTCCTAATGAGGGTACAGAGCGTATTGTTGTTTTTGATAAAATAAAGGAAACCTTAAGACAGTGTGACCAAGAGGGTGTATGGTTTTAGGGGGGACTGGAACTGTACAGTGGATTTTACTGTTGATCGCACCGCTGAAGAACCTCACCTGCGGTCAGCAATTTGTCTGTCTGGTCTATTAACTGAGTTTGAGCTTTCTGATGTGTGGAGAGTAAGGAATGCAAAAGTTAGGCAGTACACATGGCTAAAAGTTAATGAAGGTCATGTCAGTGCAGCAAGGTTAGACAGGTTGTATGTATCTGAGCAATACTGTAGTAGGGTTGGAAGGTGTGACATTACTCCTGTGGGTTTCTCTGATCACCATATTGTCACTGTTGATATTCACTTGTCCTGTCCACGAAGGTCATCATCTTATTGGTATTTCAATGTTAAATTGTTACATGATGTCATGTTTTGTGAAAGGTTTTTGTTGTTTTGGGAAAAATGGAGGGTTACAAAAGGGAATTTTGAGTCCTTGAGACAATGGTGGGAGGTTGGGAAGGCCCAAATACGATTATTTTGTCAACAGTATACTGCTCTGTCTCGAATTGAAGTTAAAGAGACTATCAGGGCCCTTGAGCAGAACATTAAATCTATTGAATTGAAGTTGCTCACTCAGAATGACCCCGGACTAGTCATGAACTTACAGGACAAGAAACATGAATTGAGGTCGTTTCTGCATGAAAGAGTGAAGGGTGCCTTGATTAGGTCTCGTTTCGCTTCCCTCAAGGATATGGATGCTCCTAGTGCTTTTTTTTTAAACCTAGGACAGTCGACATTGCAACGGAAACAGATGGTCTGCCTTCGTCTCCCTGATGGGAAGGTGACCACGGACGACAGTGAAATGCGTCAACATGCCGTGGATTTCTATTCTGCCCTCTATAAGGCGGAGGATTGTGACTCTCTGTGTACTGAACAGTTGTTACACGGTCTTCCTCAATTGGGACCTGAGTAAAGAGTCGCATTGGACTCTGACATTACACTGCAAGAGCTGTCCACAGCAGTTATGCAGCTCTCAACAGGCCGAGCCCCCTGGCATTGATGGTTTACCATCTGAGTTTTACAAGCACTTTTGGGGGTCTATTGGGAGGATTTTTATGAAGTGGTGTGTGAATCTTTTCATGAGGGCTCTCTTCCTGTATCTTGTCAACGTGCGGGTACTTTCACTGTTGCCAAAAAGGGAGTTGGCTCTCATAAAAATTGGAGACCTGTTGCTTTGCTGTGTGCAGAATATAAAATTGTTTCTAAATGTCTCTCAAACAGGTTGAAAGAGTATCTGGGATTGTTGGTCCACAGGACCAGTCCTACTGTGTACCTGATCGCTCTATTGTTGACAACTTGTTTCTAATAAGAGATGTTTTGGACATTTGTAAACTGTCTGATGTAAATGTGGGTTTCTTTCTTTGGATCAGGAGAAGGCTTTTGATCGTGTGGACCACCAGTACTTGTTTAAAACAATGAAAGCCTTTGGGGTTGGGGATGTTTTTGTCTTGGATGAAGTTACTGTATGCTGGGGCCTCGTGTATGGTGAAGGTGGGGGTGGTTTGAGTTGTCCCAT
>NC_059208.1:61693754-61768754 GCF_020615455.1 Coregonus clupeaformis | reverse complement strand
TGATACTTTCTGTTTGTAGCGAGTGAGTATCGTGAATCACAGAGACAGGACACACTGTGACTTGACAGAGAGAAACGTCAACAAGCTAGCTAGAGTTAGCTAACTAGTATGCACTCAGAAATAGCTAGCTAGCTGTCAGCTTGGCTAAACACAGAACGACAGCGTCAGCAGTCACCTCAACAGACAGCAGGACATTGTCATTAGCATGCTCATTAGCACTGGTAGCCTAGCATTCAAAGCATAGCCAAACAATCTGCCCGTCTGCCATTCAAGGCACTAGTCGGGAAAATCTTGAGGGGGAAAATCCCAGCTCACTTTGCTTCAAATGCTTTGGTTGAATTAGTAACTTTTTTTAGTGGAGACAGTGAAAAGCGGTGAACATATCCAACAGTTATATTTTTGTATCTCTTTTACAATTTCATTCTTCAGAATATTGTGCATGCTTTATTGACTTTGATCATTACAGTGTATTTCAATAGCAATCACCTAGTGTACACTATGAAAAAATGCTGCTGCTTCTTTATGGGACCAAACTCTTTCAAAACTGTTTTACTTTAAACATTTTTCAAAGTTTAAAACATAAGAGATCGTCGCGTAAATGGAGGCTTCTGAAATCTGAATCCCGTGAGGGTGAAAGACAGTCAATTGACAGACTTGTTGGGGAATATTTGGCGAGTAATCTGGCTAGCCTAGCTATACATTTAGCTGGCTATCTACCTTGAACGTCAATAACAGAAACACTTACCAGCGAAAACATATGGACTCCGATGGAAATCTACGCAGTGGAGAGAAAACCATGGAGCCGAATTTATCAAAGAAAGAAACTGCCAATAGCACGGCTAATCTCATGACGGAGATGAGGAGCCCAGGTACAAAAATGGAGAGAAAAAAGATGGACGAAATGAAGCTGAGTGTTTGAATGGTAATGGTAATCACACAGCTTTGCTGACTCAACTGGAGAATAACAACCAGCAACTACCAGACCACATAGCTGTTGAAGTTGGACATCTAGAGTCCCGCGTAGAACTCCTAGAACCTGGGAGAATAGGTGCTGTTGGACCCAGACGTGTCTATCATAGTGGCAGGATCGCCAGCTGATGAAAACGAGGTCCTAATCTCCAAAGTGAACCAGTTGATATCGGTAGGCCTAGGCTGAGAAACAGAGGGGATTGCAGCTGAGAGGATGAGAGAGAAAAAGGTAAAGGTCCCGGGGTCGTGAAGGTGGAGTGTCGGGTCCGTGGAGGAGAAAGTGGCTCTGTTACGGAAAAAAAACAAAAGCTGCGAGGTCATCCTGATTATGACAAAGTCTTTCTTCGATCAGCCAAGTCCCACACCGATCGCCTCATAGAACTGAACTTCAAAACGTTGCTGAGTGAAATACCAGGAGAAAGGATTATTTCATCACGGGAAGCGGACATGCTGTGGGGGTGCTTTGCTGCAGGACGGACGTGTACTTCACAAAATAGATGGCATCATGAGGAAGGAAAATTATGTGGATATATTGAAGCAACATCTCATGACATCAGTCAGGAAGTTAAAGTTTGGGTCTTCCAAATGGACAATGACCCCAAGCATACTTCCAAAGTTGTGGCAAAATGGCTTAAGGACAACAAAGTCAAGGGATTGGAGTGGCCATCACAAAGCCCTGACCTCAATCCTATAGAACATTTGTGGGCAGAACTGAAAAATAATGTGCGAGCAAGGAGGCCTACAAACCTGACTCAGTCACACCAGCTCTGTCAGGAGGAATGGGCCAAAATTCACCCAACTTATTGTGGGAAGCTTGTGGAAGGCTACCCAAAACGTTTGACCCAAGTTAAACAATTTAAAGGCAATGCTACCAAATACTAATTGAGTATATGTAAACTTCTGACCCACTGGGAATGTGATGAAAGAAATAAAAGCTGAAATAAATCATTCTCTCCACTATTATTCTGACATTTCACATTCTTAAAATAAAGTGGTGATCCTAACTGACCTAAAACAGGGAATCTTTACTAGGATTAAATGTCAGGAACTGTGAAAAACTGAGTTTGAATGTATTTGGCTAAGGTGTATGTAAACTTCCGACTTCAACTGTACCCTGGTATTATGTGGCTGAGCAATGAGGAGAAACTAAAATGTTTTTTTGTCCATGTGTCCATTTGTGTATTTCCGTTTGCGGAATATTTAGATAAAGCCTGGAATAAAAGTAAAAGTGCTAGCTATAATTAAATTGTAAAAATATTTAGCTTCTGTGTGGTAAATGGCACGTGTGTATATACATTGTGTATAGGCCTGTCTCCCACATGAATCTTCTCTTTGTGCCAGAATGGGTTCAAATTACTTCTGTTTCTTTTTTTTTCTGTATTCATTTATCTGTATATGTTATGTATGTATGCGTATACAGTGTGTCTGTATGTATGTATGTTCTTTTACTGCTCTAGGGATATAATTGTTATTTGGATAACCTTATTTACTATTATGTATTGATTTTTACCTTACATTCTTTCACTCTTTATGCGATGCGCAATGCCGAGAAGACCGGAAGAATAATTATCATTTAATAACCACAGTGAATTATTGGAATGTTTGTTTATGTGTCAATTAATCCCATAAGGGATGGGGTTGCCAACTGGCTATTTGACACGAAAATAAAATGTCATTCATTCATTCATTCATACAGTACCATCCAAAAGTTTGGACACACCTCCTCATTCAATGGTTTTTCTTTATTTTGACTATTTACTACATCGTATAATAATAGTGAAGACATCAAAACTATGGAATAACACATATGGAATCATGTAGTAACCAATGATAGCCACCCTTTGCCTTGATGACAGCTTTCAACACTCTTGGCATTCTCTCAACCAGCTTCACCTGGAATGCTTTTCCAACAGTCTTGAAGGAGTTCCCACATATACTGAGCACTTGTTGGCTGCTTTTCCTTCACTCTGTGGTCCAACTCAACCCAAACCATCTCAATTGGGTTGAAGTCGGGTGACTCTGGAGGCCAGGTCATCTGATGCAGCAATCCATCATTCTCCTTCTTGGTCAAATAGCCCTTACACAGCCTGGAGGTGTGTTTTGGGTCATTGTCCTTTTGAAAAGCAAATGATAGTCCCACTAAGCGCAAACCAGATGGGATGGCGTATTGCTGCAGAATGCTGTGGTAGCCATGCTGGTTAAGTGTGCCTTGAATTCGAAATAAATCACAGACAGCGTCACCAGCAAAGCACCCCCACACCATCACACCTCCTCCTCCATGCTTCACGATGGGAACCACAGATGCAGAGATCATCCGTTCACCTACTCTGTGTCTCACAAAGACACGGCGGTTGGAACCAAAAATCTCAAATTTGGACTCAGCAGACCAAAGGCCAGATTTCCACTGGTCTAATGTCAATTGCTTGTGTTTCTTGGCCCAAGCAAGTCTCTTCTTCTTATTGGTGTCATTTAGTAGTGGTTTCTTTGCAGCAATTTGACCATTAAGGCCTGATTCACGCAGCCTCCTCTGAACAGTTGATGTTGAGATGTGTCTGTTACTTGATTTGGGCTGCAATCTGAGGTGTAGTTAAATCTAATTAACTTATCCTCTGCAGCAGAGGTAACTCTTGGTCTTTTCCTCTGGAATATTTCAAGAACTTTGAAAGTTTCTTCAAGTGCAGTCTTAAAAACCATCAAGCGCTATGATGAAACTGGCTCTCATGAGGAGCGCCACAAGAGAAACTTTCAAAGTTCTTGAAATTTTCCAGATTGACTGACCTTTATGTCTTAAAGAAATGATTGACTGTTGTTTCTCTTTGCTTATTTGAACTGTTCTTGGCATAATATGGACTTGGTATTTTACCCAATAGGGCTATATTCTGTATACCACCCCTACCTTGTCACAACACAACAACACAACTGATTGGCTCAAACACATTAAGAAGGAAATAAATTCCACAAATTAACCTTTAACAAGGCACACCTGTTAATTGAAATGCGTTCCAGGTGACTACCTCATTAAGCTGGTTGAGAGAATGCCAAGAGTGTGCAAAGCTGTCATCAAGGCAAAGGGTGGCTACTTTGAAGAATCTCTAATATAAAATATATTTTGATTTGTTTAACACTTTTTTGGTTACTACCTGATTCCATATGTGTTATTTCATAGTTTTGATGTCTTCACTATTATTCTTCAATGTAGAAAATAAAATAAAGAAAGACCATGGATTGAGTAGGTGTGTCCAAACTTTTGACTGGTACTGTACATTCCAGAGATATCCTCGGGCTCGTGCGGTGGAGGAGATCTTCGTGGGCTATCCTCAGCCTTGTCTCAGGGTAGTAAGTTGGTGGGCTATCCTCAGCCTTGTCTCAGGGTAGTAAGTTGGTGGGCTATCCTCAGCCTTGTCTCAGGGTAGTAAGTTGGTGGGCTATCCTCAGCCTTGTCTCAGGGTAGTAAGTTGGTGGGCTATCCTCAGCCTTGTCTCAGGGTAGTAAGTTTGTGGGCTATCCTCAGCCTTGTCTCAGGGTAGTAAGTTGGTGGGCTATCCTCAGCCTTGTCTCAGGGTAGTCAATTGGTGGGCTATCCTCAGCCTTGTCTCAGGGTAGTAAGTTGGTGGTCTATCCTCAGCCTTGTCTCAGGGTAGTAGGTTGGTGGTCTGTGGATATCCCTCTAGAGGTGTGGGGGCTGTGCTTTCGCAAAGTGGGTGGGGTTATATCCTACCTGGTTGGCCCTGTCCGGGGGTATCGTCGGACGGTGTCCCCTGACCCCCCCGTCTCAGCCTCCAGTATCTATGCTGCAATAGTCTATGTGCCGTGGGGCTAGTGTCAGTCTGTTATATCTGGTGTTATTCTCCTGTCTTATCCGGTGTCCTGTGTGAATTTAAGTATGCTCCCTCTAATTCTCTCTCTCTCTCCCTCCCATCCCGGAGGACCTGAGCCCTAGGATCATGCCTCAGGACTACCTGGCCTGATGACTCCTGGCTGTCCCCAGTCCACCTGGTCGTGCTGCTGCTCCAGTTTCAACTGTTCTGCCTGCGGCTATGGATCCCTGACCTGTTCACTGGACGTGCTACCTTGTCCCGGACCTGCTATTTACGACTCTCTCTCTCTCTACCACACCTGCTGTCTCGACCTCTGAATGCTCGGCTATGAAAAGCAAACTGACATTGACTCCTGAGGTACTGAACTGTTGCACCCTCTACAAACACTGTGATTATTATTTGACCCTGCTGGTCATCTATGAATGTTTGAACATCTTGAAGAACTATCTGGCCTTAAATGGCCATGTATTCTTATAATCTCCACCCGGCACAGCCAGAAGAGGACTGGCCACCCCTCAGAGCCTGGTTCCTCTCTAGGTTTCTTCCTAGGTTCCTGACTTTCTAGGGAGTTTTTCTTAGCCACCGTGCTTCTACATCTGCATTTGCTTGCTGTTTGGGGTTTTAGGCTGGGTTTCTGTATAGCACTTTGTGACATCTGCTGATGTAAAAAGGGCTTTATAAACACATTTGATTGATTGATTGATTTATATAATATGGTAATATGGCCGTTCCATTGCCCACATACTTCCTCCTGCATCCATTTAGAAGGAAAAACAGAAGTATTGATTGATTTGTAGTAGGAGTGGGCGATATACCGGTTTGATAGTAAAAACCGGTATTGTGCCGCGCCATGATATGGATTTAGCAATATCATGGATACCGCGATTTATTCAGAATTCATAAATTCGAATTTTGCATCAATATTTTTTTGTTCCAAATTTCAACTGAGTGATAGTACTAAGTAGCTACATCTTTTTTTTATTATTTTTTATCCAACCTTTCTTGGTTCTTACGAATAAAAGAATGTATGTTAATATGTTGACCTATTTTTATGAGCGCACGTCGCATGCACTTGTTGCACGCATGTAGTGCTAGCAACTAATGATGGGAAGTTCGGCTCTTTTCTGAGAGCCGGCTCTTTTGACTCGGCTCCCAAAGAAGAGCCGGCTCTTTCGACTCCCGAACGGCTCTTTATTTAGGATCTTTTGTAGCCTATATTTTACCTTAACTTTGAAAAAAAATCATGGTTTATGTGTTGAAAACCCTTTTGCTTTCAGTGTTTTTATGAGAGACCTTATAATGCCTAATTCTGTGCATTTATTCTGTGACAAAACCACTCTTACATTTGTTTATTTCAATTAAACTTTTTTATTGCACAAATTAACAATAAACTTCAAACAAATCCACAGAACAGAATCAAAACCAGAACCAAACTCCAGCAAACAGCATTAGTCCTCAGGGCAGGTTGGCATTCAGGAAGATCAGATGCCTCAGCTTGGATGGGCTGATAGGCCTGATACGATTTCGCCTCTCCGTGAGTATCTGCCCTGTTTTGGAGAAGATTCTCTCAGAAGGAACTGATGTGGCAACAATACATAGTCTCCCCTCCATCACATCAGTTGCAGTAGGAGAGGTTATACTTGCACGCATGGGGATGGCAGTAGACGTTACAGCAGCTGTTGTTCTGGTATGAGACACACCAGGATCAGTAGATGGTGAGCTGGCTTGCCCTCTCTCCTCTAACTGCACTGTAGGATGGACAGTTCTTGTATGTCTATGCAGGTTTGTGGTGGAACCTGCTCTTATAGTGACCTTCGTTTTGCAGTGAAGGCACTCTGCTTTCTTGTTCCCAATATCTTTAAACTGCAGCCAGATGCTGCTTCGCTTTCTAGTGTCACTCATAGTTAAACGACACGACAATGCAAGACGCACACACGCTCCTCAGTCCGCTCTGTCTCTCTCTTCACTTGCAGTGGAGTCAAGTGGTGTGTCTGCCCCGCCCCCTCTCTGTTTACACATCCTTAATTCTCACGTGAATGCCGCATGCTGGTCGCCATGCTGGCCAATCATAACAGACCTCTGTGAAAGTGAAACCTAAGCAGCGAATGGGCAAAAAACTGGGAGCCGGCTCTCACTCGATGCGAGCCGGCTCTTCTGATTCACTACAAAGAGCCGGCTCTCAGAGCCGATGCTTGTGCGCATGACCCATCACTACTAGCAACAAAGAAGTGTGCAGGCAGCTGCAGTTAGGAGGCAGGTTAACTATTGGGGGAAAACTTTACAATCCAGGATGAGCGAAAACACAGAAATTGATGTTGCTCAAGAGCAGGAGGATAAATTGGTTAAGAAGAAAGGGGGCACCTCTGTTGTTTGGAACTGGTTTGGCTTTAAAATCTCCGACCCCGACCAAAACACTACCCTATGCAAGTTGTGTCAATCACTTAAAAAACATACATGTCCGTGAGTATGAACAATGCACCAGAATGCGTGAGACAGTAAGCCCAGGAGCTCGCCCGAAGACAAGCCAGACTCGCACTCAACAATCAATTATATCATCATTTGCTGCCGGTACTTGCTATGAGAAGACGAGCAAAAATGGATAGACATCACAGCTGCGATTACAAATCACATAGCGAAGGACATGGTACCGATTCAAACTGTGGAGAAAGAGGGGTTCAGAAAGTTGATTCAAACTCTGGACCCAAGATATGAGATCCCGAGCCGCAAATATTTTAGCCAAAAATGCCTGCCACAGCTTTACACAGAATGCTGGGACAGAGTTTACAGTGAGATAAATAACATTCCATTCTTCTCCACTACTGCCGATCTATGGTCAAGTCGTACCACAGAACCTTATATAAGCCTCACAATCCATTACATAGACGGTGACTGGAAACTGAAAAGTAAGTGCCTACAGACGTCTTATTTCCCAGACGACCACACCGGGAAATAATTGCAGGTGGGCTGAGGACATACTGTCGTCCTGGGGATTAAAAGAGTCGCGTCAAGTTTGTATGACGACCGACAGCGGATCGAACATGATCAAGGCATTGCAGCTGAACAAGTGGGCAAACCTTGGATGTTTCGGACACAGGCTGCACAATGCTATTGGTAAGTTTCAGGACTGTAGCCTAGGCCTACCCTGTATGATGCTTATTATTAAGAAAAAATACAGCTCACATCAGCCATGTACCGTAGGCTAAATCTAAGCACATCAGATTTGTAAAATGTGTAACAGTTGAATGTAAATGCCGTAAATCCTCAAACAAAGATTAAAAGTTATATTGTATTGTGATTTCTATATAAAAATGCATTATTATTAATTATTATTGTATTGTGATTCGATTATTTTTCACCCTATTATTTTGATTTCTTATTCCCAATTTCCAGAGAGGAGTGTCCAAAACGCTCCCGGGCCACAGGGGTGTGCGATTTCCCGGGCCACAGGGGTTTGCAAAAAGGTGGTTAGCACGTTCTCATACAGCTGGAAAAAGCAGAAGGCCCTGATGACAGCACAGAATGAACTAAGCCTGCCCCTGCACAAGCTCATCACAGAATCTCCGACAAGGTGGGGATCTCGTCTGAAAATGATGGAAAGAGTCCTGGAGCAGGAAAAGGCCATTACACAGGTCCTGGCAGGGGACAAAAAGACACGGCACCTTGTACCTACCTGGCAAGACATCCAGGTCTTGGAATCAGTCACAGCAGCACTGAAGCCACTCCAGGACTTTACAGATGCCCTGTCAGGAGAAGCGTATGTGAGCGTGTCCTATTTGAAGCCTGTCATCAATCTGTTAAATGCAGAGGTTCTAAATCTGAGCAAGGACGATACAGAACTGACCAAAGAGATCAAGATCAAGGTTCTTGATTACTTGAATAACAAGTACACTGACCCTGCAACAGATGAGCTGCTCTCCATGGCTACCTTTCTAGATCCAAGGTTCAAGACCAGGTACATGTCCGCTGAGAAACTGGAGGACATTAAGGTATTTATTCATTTGTTCTTGTTTTATTGCTTCAAATGTAAAGCACTTTGGGCTGCATTTTATGTATGAAAGGTGCTATACAAATAAAGTTTAATTATTTTCATTTTTTAAGGTGAGAGCTGCCTCAGAGACCGAAGCCCTCCTGGTGGAGAACACAGCCCTGGGAAAATCGTCTCTTGCAGAGGATCACACTGACAGGGAGAAAGAAGCTTCCACTGCTCATCAATCAGGCAAGAAGCCCAAGAAGAGCCTTGGGAGCTTCTTTAAGCAGACCAGCAGTGCACCTGCCTCATGTTCAGAGAGGCAGATCATTGAGCAAGAGCTGAATAGCTACATTCTGGCAACGGCAGCAGACAGCGAGTCTGATCCTTTGGAGTGGTGGCGATTTCACGGATCTAATTTTCCACGTGTGAGTTGTCTGGCAAAGAAATACTTATGCATCCCTGCCACAAGTGCCCCCTCTGAGAGGGCATTCAGCACTGGGGGCAATGTGGTGACATGTCACAGGGCAGCACTAAAGCCAGAAACAGTCAACATGCTGGTATTCCTGGCACGGAACTTGTGAAGAAAGTTCTAGTGAAGATTTGTTGATATTGTTGATAATTGATGGTTGAGGCTTGAAAGGTTTAGTTTCAAAGCGGTTAGTTTTTTACATATCTACGGACCGTAGCCAAAACAAACACACGTATTTGAATTTGTAATTACCTTATTTTCTTTATCTCCTGTTATTTTTTATTTAATTTTACTTAATATCTAATTTATATATATATATATATATAGGCCTACCTACCTCATGTTTACGGAATGCATGTTTGCACAATACAAATAAAAACTTTTCAGGTCCATACGGTCCAATGCCTCACTCTTTCTGGTTATATAAGGTTCAAATACATATTTTTCCTTAACTAATATAATTTAACCAAGAAGGGATATTAAAATGTGATTCATATTTTTTACGTCATATATCGTGATATCATATCGATATCGTCTGGACAGTGGAAAATATCGTGATATGAATTTTAGCTCATATCGCCCACCCCTAATTTGTAGAATACATGTGATTAAAGGGAGAATACAATAAAACATATAACAATTTGACCTAAACAAACTTTGGGTTCATCTTTTCCAATCTCATACTGTATGTCTGTGAAGATAGATTTTTGCTAAAGTACATTTTAAGTGAAAATAAATGAAAAACTAGAAAATTTCTATCTGCATAAATCCATTTGAACTTGGCACTCTAAGGTTCTATCTGCAGTCCAATCACAAGCCTGAACAAATACAGACGGACCAATCGGGACATGTGTTTGCCATCTGTCTCTAACCATGGTCTAGGATAGTCTACTCAGCCATAATGGCACACAAGCAAAACAACAACAACAACACTGCCAGGAATCTTAAAGTAAAGTTATGTTGTCACGTCGTTGTTCAGTAATGACAGTAATTTTTCTGATGATCATAATACATTTCTTAATGTAATGTGTTCTGTCTCTATCTTGGTAAAATGGTGTTATTCTATCATTTATGTATTCAAATAGCTACAGTCTTCTTAAAAACGGAACATGTCTAGTTCAGAAGTATCAGATAGCACCTTATGGCTGAACCCAGATTGACATTTCAAAGCCATAAGGTTATATCTGTGATTGCGCCCCCTAAAAAAAAAACGGATTAAAAATTGTCTCAGGATTTTTTATTCTCTGCATTTTAGCTACCTTTAAGGTGAGGACCTTAAGGTGAGGACCTTCATGGGTTTTGAAGAAGATTTCACTGCAAACTAGTTCTGAGATCTGTGATGTGAAAACGTTGATGCTCTCAATATCTCAGAACGATGCTTTGCGCAGATAGAACGCCATAGTCCCATGGTCACGAAATGTGGTGCTTTTATCACAAAGTGCACTATTGAGTCAACATTTTCAGCTTAGTATACAAAAAGAGAGAAACGTTTCAATTCCTTCATATTAACACAGAAATCATCGTAAATTCTCCTAACATTTCAGAAGGTCAAAAAGGGTTTTGAAAATATGACGTTTTTGACTCCTTGGGGTCAAAGTTGACCCCTGTTGGCACTTTTTTTTGGGTTAACACATAACAGAACGGCCTCAGCTTCTACACAACAATTGAAAGTAACCAGACAGCATAGAGAGCATCTGTTGATTTAATGTTCATACTCGTTGACCTGAGTGGTCTTGTTTTCACATAAGCGGTTCGTTCTTGCTGTTCCAGACTCCTTGTTATGTCCCAAATGGCACTCTTTTCCATTTAAAGTGCAGTACTTTTTTTTTTTTTTTACCAATGTCCATAGAGCTCTGGTCAAAAGCAGTGTAGTGTATAGAGAATATGATGCTATTTGGGACATAAACCCTGTCTGACAACGGGCGCCCAGACAGAGCACAGACCACTTTGTAGACAAGCTCTACATGAGACCTGACGAATGGAAGGAAGGGGAGAATAGAAGAAAGAATCAATACTGTATATTTCAGACGGTTGTTAAACAGTACTTTTTGTCCATGGACACAATTGTGAGGTTGGATGTCCTTGCCCCTGAAAATTGGAAAATAAAATCAATCAGTATTGTTCCCTTCCATTGTACTTGTTTTTGGCAGAAAATAATAGGCAATCAAAACAGGGAGAGGAGAATGTTCAAAGACAGATAGTAGGGGGAGAGAGAGGGAGAGAGAGGGAGGGAGGGAGAGAGAGAGAGAGAGAGAGAGAGAGAGAGAGAGAGAGAGAGAGAGAGAGAGAGAGAGAGAGAGAGAGAGAGAGAGAGAGAGAGAGAGAGAGAGAGAGAGAGAGAGAGAGAGAGAGAGAGAAAGAGAGAAAGAGAGAGAGAGAGAGAGAGAGAGAGAGAGAGAGAGAGAGAGAGAGAGAGAGAGAGAGAGAGAGAGAGAGAGAGAAAGAGAGAGACCGTGCCGTGAGCAGGCAAACCGGCCCAACACCCACTCTTACACTAGCCCAAGCCAATGGTATGTACCAGATGCTCAGCAGGCTCTGCTCACAATTACTGGCCTGAGGCCAAACCACACAACCAACAACATTAGACACTTTATGGAACACAAAGCCTTCACTATTTCATCCTGGAATATCCAAGGCCTGAGGTCATCTGCCTTTGGCCTAAAGAGCAGAAACCTGGACTTCACCAAGGAAATCAGAAATACAGACATTGTCATCCTACAAGAAACATGGTATAGAGGAGACAGACCCACTGGTTGCCATCTAGGTTACAGAGAGCTGGTAGTCCCATCCACCAAACTACCAGGTGTGAAACAGGGAAGGGACTCAGGGGGTATGCTAATTTGGTATAGAGCAAACCTAACCCACTCTATATAATTAATCAAAACAGGAACATTTTACATTTGGTTAGAAATTCAAAACGAAATTATCTCAACTGAGAAAAATGTCCTCCTGTGTGCTACCTATATCCCCCCACTAGAATCCCCATTCTTTAATGAAGACAGTTTCTCCATCCTGGAGGGGGAAATCAATCATTTCCAGACCCAGGGACATGTACGAGTCTGTGGCGACCTAAATGCCAGAACTGGACAAGAACCTGACACCTTCAGCACACAGGGGGACAAACACCTACCTGGAGGTGACAGCATTCCCTCCCCCATAGCCCCCCTAAGCACTACGACAACATAACCAACAAAAACGGGTCACGACTCCTGCAGCTCTGTCGCACACTGGGTATGTACATAGTCAATGGTAGGCTTCGAGGGGACTCCTATGGTAAGTACACCTATAGCTCATCTCTTGGCAGTAGTACTGTAGACTACTTTATCACTGACCTCAACCCAGAGTCTCTCAGAGCGTTCACAGTCAGCCCACTGACACCACTATCAGACCACAGCAAAATCACAGTCTACTTGAACAGAGCAATACTCAATCATGAGGCATCAAAGCCAAAGGAACTGAATAATATTAAGAAATGCTATAGATGGAAGGAAAGTAGTGTTGAAACCTACCAAAAAACAATTAGGAAACAACAAATTCAATCCATTCTAGACAACTTCCTGGACAAAACTTTCCACTGTAATAGTGAAGGTGTAAACTTGGCAGTAGAAAACCTAAACAGTATATTTGACCTCTCAGCTTCCCTATCAAATCTAAAAATCTCTAACAGAAAACCAAAGAAAAGTAATAACAGTGATAAATGGTTTGATGAAGAATGCAAAAACCTAAGAAAGAAATTGAGAAACATAGAGACCCAGAAATCCTGAGCCTACGCTTTCACTATGGTGAATCACTAAAACAATACAGAAATACACTACGGAAAAAGAAGGAACAACATGTCAGAAATCAGCTCAATGTAATTGAAGAATCCATAGACTCTAACCACTTCTGGGAAAATTGGAAAACACTAAACAAACAACAACACAAAGAGCTATCTATCCAAAACGGAGATGTATGGGTAAACAACTTCTCCAAACTTTTTGGCCCTATAACAGAGAACAAACAGCAAAAAAATATACATGATCAAATGCAAATCTTAGAATCAACTATTAAAGACTACCAGAACCCACTGGATTCTCCAATTACATTGAATGAACTACAGGACAAAATACAAACCCTACAACCCAAAAAGTCCTGTGGTGTTGATGGTATCCTCAATGAAATGATAAAATATGCAGACCACAAATTTCAATTAGCTATACTTAAACTCTTTAACATCATCCTTAGCTCTGGCATCTTCCCCAATATTTGGAACCAAGGACTGATCACCCCAATCCACAAAAGTGGAGACAAATTTGACCCCAATAACTACCGTGGGATATGCGTCAACAGCAACCTTGGAAAATCCTCTGCATTATCATTAACAGCAGACTAGTTCATTTCCTCAGTGAAAACAATGTACTGAGCAAATGTCAAATTGGCTTTTTACCAAATTACCGTACGACAGACCACGTATTCACCCTGCACACCCTAATTGACAAACAAACAAACCAAAACAAAGGCAAAGTCTTCTCATGCTTTGTTGATTTCAAAAAAGCTTTTGACTCAATTTGGCATGAGGGTCTGCTATACAAATTGATGGAAAATGGGGTTGGGGGAAAAACATACGACATTATATAATCCATGTACACAAACAACAAGTGTTCGGTTAAAATTGGCAAAAAACACACACATTTCTTTCCACAGGGCCGTGGGGTGAGACAGGGATGCAGTTTAAGCCCCACACTCTTCAACATATATATCAACGAATTGGCGAGGGCACTAATATAATGTAATATGCCATTTAGCAGACGCTTTTATCCAAAGCGACTTACAGTCATGCGTGCATACATTTTTGTGTACTAGAACAGTCTGCAGCACCCGGCCTCACCCTACTAGAATCTGAAGTCAAATGTCTTCTGTTTGCTGATGATCTGGTGCTTCTGTCACCAACCAAGGAGGGCCTACAGCAGCACCTAGATCTTCTGCACAGATTCTGTCAGACCTGGGCCCTGACAGTAAATCTCAGTAAGACAAAAATAATGGTGTTCCAAAAAAGGTCCAGTTGCCAGGACCACAAATACAAATTCCATCTAGACACCATTCCCCTAGAGCACACAAAAAACTATACATACCTCGGCCTAAACATCAGCGCCACAGGTAACTTCCACAAAGCTGTGAACGATCTGAGAGACAAGGCAAGAAGGGCCTTCTATGCCATCAAAAGGAACATACAATTTGACATACCAATTAGGATCTGGCTAAAAATACTTGAATCAGTTATAGAACCCATTGCCCTTTATGGTTCTGAGGTCTGGGGTCCGCTCACCAACCAAGAATTCACAAAATGGGACAAACACCAAATTGAGACTCTGCATGCAGAATTCTGCAAAAACATCCGCCGTGTACAACGTAAAACACCAAATAATGCATGCAGAGCAGAATTATGCCAATACCCGCTAATTATCAAAATCCAGAAAAGAGCCGTTAAATTATATTACCACTTAAAAGGAAGCGATTCCCAAACCTTCCATAACAAAGCCATCACCTACAGAGAGATGAACTTGGAGAAGAGTCCCCTAAGTAACCTTGTCCTGGGCCTCTGTTCACAAACTTAAACAGACCCCACACAGCCCCAGGACAACAACAACAACAACAACAACAACAACACAATTAGACCCAACCAAATCATGAGAAAACAAAAAGAGAATTACTTGACACATTGGAAAGAACAAACAAAAAAACAGAGCAAACTAGAATGCTATTTGGCCCTAAACAGAGAGTACACAGTGGCAGAATACCTGACCACTGTGACTTACCCAAACTTAAGGAAAGCTTTGACTATGTACAGACTCAGTGAGCATAGCCTTGCTATTGAGAAAGGCCGCCGTAGACAGATCTGGCTCTCAAGAGAAGAAAGGCTATGTGCACACTGCCCACAAAATGAGGTGGAAACTGAGCTGCACTTCCTAACCTCCTGCCAAATGTATGACCATGTTAGAGACACATATTTCCCTCAGATTACAGCGATCCACAAAGAATTCGAAAATAAACCCAATTTTGATGAACTCCCTTATCTACTGGGTGAAAAACCACAGTGTGCCATCACAGCTGCAATATTTGTGACCTGTTGCCACAAGAAAAGGGCAACCAGTGAAGAACAAACACCATTGTAAATACAACCCATATTTATGTTTATTTATTTTCCCATTTGTACTTTAACTATTTGCACATTGTTACAACACTGTATATAGACATAATATGACATTTGAAATATCTTTATTCGTTTGAAACTTCTGAGTGTAATGTTTACTGTTAATATTTATTGTTTATTTCACTTTTGTTTACTATCTACTTCACTTGCTTTGGCAATGTTAACACACGTTTCCCATGCCAATAAAGCCCTTAAATTGAAATTGAATTGAATTGAGAGAGAGAGATAGAGAGAGAGAGAGAGAGAGAGAGAGAGAGAGAGAGAGAGAGAGAGAGAGAGAGAGAGAGAGAGAGAGAGAGAGAGAGAGAGAGAGAGAGATGCAGCGATGTGTGGGGTTCACTTGCAAAACAAGATTTCACCCAATGGGACGAACACCCCATTGGAACCCTGCATGCAGAGTTCTGGAAGATTCTCCTACATGTCCAGAGGAAAACTACAAACAATGCATGCAGGGCAGAATTAGGCCAAATATCCACTAATAATACAAACTCAAAAAATAGGTATTAAGTTTTGGAAACATCTAAAATACAGTGACCCCCTCTCATATCATTACCAACCCCTGCAATGCCAAGAGCTGAGCTAAGAAAAGAGTCCCCTCATCCAGCTGGTCCTGGGGCTGAGTTCACAAACCTGTTCTACTAACACACTGAAGCCTCAGGACCAGAACATCCAATCAATCAGAATAAACCAAATTACTACACAGTCAAAACAAAACTACATTGCTTATTGGGAAACAAATGTACAAGCACAAAGCAAAACGCAGTGCTATCTAGCCCTAAATCGACAGCACGCCGTGGCAAACTATTTGACCATGGTTACTGATCAAAACCTTAGAAAAACCTTGACAAAGTACAGGCTCAGTGAGCACAGCCTTGCCATTGAGAAGGGTAGACACAGGAAAACCTGTCTCCCTGTAGAGGAAAGGCTGTGCAACCACTGCACCACAGCAGGACCCGAGACAGAGCTGCATTTCCTGACAAAATGTCAAAAATATAAAACAACTAGAGAGTGTCATTTCCCCACATTTGAAACCGTTTGAAAAACGACCTCTCTGATGAGAATAGGACACCTGTCCTGTTGGGGGAGGACGCAGAGAGCTGTGGGTTGGCAGAGCACTACATTGCTGCCTGCCATAAGATGAGGGACAGTGTCTGACAGACCAACCAACCTGCACATCTCCTCTATGCCACTGTTATTGTTCAATGTATGGTTATTTTAACTCTTGATTATTGTTTTTACTGATTGTCCCGTTGACAATATTGATTATTATTATTTAAATTATGTTAATAGTGTAAATTTCCAAAGTAAGATTTGGCAATAAAGCAAATTGAATCGAATTGAGAGAGAGAGAGAGAGAGAGAGAGAGAGAGAGAGAGAGAGAGAGAGAGAGAGAGAGAGAGAGAGAGAGAGAGAGAGAGAGAGAGAGAGAGAGAGAGAGAGAGAGAGAGAGAGAGAGAGAGAGAGAGAGAGAGAGAGAGAGAGAGAGAGAGAGAGAGAGAGAGAGAGAGAGAGAGAGAGAGAGAGAGAGAGAGAGAGAGAGAGAGAGAGGAGAATGTTCAAAGATTTAATGTGAATTTCAACCACAGACATCAAATGTATAAAAGTACTGAGAACGCAACGCGTGGTTGGACCCAATGCTAATCATGTCTTTAGGTGGTTAATGGTTACCATGGGTGTGTGTATAGCCTTCAGGTGGTTAATGGTTACCATGTCTTTAGGTGGTTAATGGTTACCATTGGTGTGTGTATAGTCTATAGGTGGTTAATGGTTACCATGGGTGTGTGTATAGTCTATAGGTGGTTAATGGTTACCATGGGTGTGTGTATAGTCTATAGGTGGTTAATGGTTACCATGGTTGTGTTTATAGTCTATAGGTGGTTAATGGTTACCATGGGTGTGTGTATAGTCTATAGGTGGTTAATGGTTACCATGGGTGTGTGTATAGTCTATAGGTGGTTAATGGTTACCATGGGTGTGACACGATCGTCGGATATAGAGGACCAAGGCGCAGCGTGGAAGGTGAACATACTTATTTATTAAATGATACACGAACAAATCAACAAATCGATACGTGACGTCCACAGGTGCAAAACACAAACCAACACGGAACAAGATCCCACAAATACTGTGGGAAAACCACCTGACTAAATATGGTTCCCATTCAGAGACAACCAGCAAAAGCTGATACTCGTTGCCTCTGATTGAGAACCACTCTGGCCAACATAGATAAACAAACACTAGACTAGACACAACGAGCACAAAACATAAACTCTACACACCCTGGCTCAACTTAAAAGAGTCCCTAGAGCCAGGGCGTGACATGGTGTGTGTATAGTCTTTGGGTGGTTAATGGTTACCATGGGTGTGTATAGTCTATAGGTGGTTAATGGTTACCATGGGTGTGTGTATAGTCTTTGGGTGGTTAATGGTTACCATGGGTGTGTGTATAGTCTATAGGTGGTTAATGGTTACCATGGGTGTGTGTATAGTCTATAGGTGGTTAATGGTTACCATGGGTGTGTGTATAGTCTATAGGTGGTTAATGGTTACCATGGGTGTGTGTATAGTCTATAGGTGGTTAATGGTTACCATGGGTGTGTGTATAGTCTATAGGTGGTTAATGGTTACCATGGGTGTGTGTATAGTCTATAGGTGGTTAATGGTTACCATGGGTGTGTGTATAGTCTATAGGTGGTTAATGGTTACCATGGGTGTGTGTATAGTCTATAGGTGGTTAATGGTTACCATGGGTGTGTGTATAGTCTATAGGTGGTTAATGGTTACCATGGGTAAATCAGCTTACTGATAGGAGGTTAGCATCGCCATGGTGTCTCGTGTTGCTGCTCTACAGGATGGCCTCCAGTCAGATACAAAGCTGAGCCCACCTGCCTAAAGACTTAGGTTGACTCCCAAATGGCACCCTATTTCCTATATAGTGCAGTAGTTTTGACAAGGGCCCAGTGAGCTCCGGTCTAAAGTAGTGCACTATGTAGGGAATAGGGTGGCATTTGGGACGCAACCCTACATATGTACCAGCACAGAGTTACATGGCCATACACCAGACGCTGGCTACAGGTGTTGATTGGGATTTGAAAACTTGTGTTTCTCCCAGAGATTTGTGTTTACTCCCAGAAGACTTGTGTTTACTCCCAGAGACTTGTGTTTACTCCCAGAAGACTTGTGTTTACTCCCAGAGACTTGTGTTTCTCCCAGAGATTTGTGTTTACTCCCAGAAGATTTGTGTTTACTCCCAGAAGACTTGTGTTTACTCCCAGAAGACTTGTGTTTACTCCCAGATGACTTGTGTTTACTCCCAGAAGACTTGTGTTTACTCCCAGAAGACCTGTGTTTACTCCCAGAAGACTTGTGTTTACTCCCAGAAGACTTGTGTTTACTCCCAGAAGACTTGTGTTTACTCCCAGATGACTTGTGTTTACTCCCAGAAGACTTGTGTTTACTCCCAGAAGACTTGTGTTTACTCCCAGAAGACTTGTGTTTACTCCCAGAAGACTTGTGTTTACTCCCAGATGACTTGTGTTTACTCCCAGAAGACTTGTGTTTACTCCCAGAGCTAATTTCTAGGCTTTAGTTTAGTTCCAAAGGCTATTGGGGATCTGAGGTGCATACTGTAGACTGCTGTAGCTGTGTTGAATAGGAGGTGGGGAGGGGGGGTACACAAATATATATTTCTCTCCTCTTACTTTTTCCAACTGCAGTCACTTTGTCTGTGTTGTATTTTCTCCATTCCTCCCTAATCCCCCACTGTTTACAAATTGCTGATTGGCAGTACCGTAGGCTCTCTCACTCTCTCTCTCTCTCTCTCTCTCTCTCTCTCTCTCTCTCTCTCTCTCAATAGGCAGGGCTGTCACAAAGGCACAGTCAAGACACAGACACATCGAGCACAGTGATGGTATTCCACACTCACGCACACACACTGCTTAAACACAGAAAGATGGAAAACTAGTCAGGGATTAGAAACAACATGCTGCTATATTAACCTATAGCCTCTGAGTTCTTAATAATAATAATAATATGCCATTTAGCAGACACTTTTATCCAAAGTGACTTACAGTCACGCGTGCATACATTATTATTTTTTTTGTGTATGGGTGGTCCCGGGGATCGAACCCACTCCCTTGGCGTTACAAGCGCCGTGCTCTACCAGCTGAGCTACAGAGGACCACTAGTCAGAGATAGGTAACAACATGCTGCTATATTAACCTGTAGCAGGGGTTCTTAAACTTTTTCAGCCTGGGATCCAAATCAGAAATTCTGTGTTTTCCAGCGACCCAAGCATATGAAAACATGCAACTATACGTAAATATCGGTAGATTGCATTGCCCTTATGCCAGCCTAAAACAAATGCAAATGCGTGTTTATTTTTCCCTATTAAAAACACTCTTACATATCTGTCTAGGTTGGAACGGTTGCTGTTAAAATATAATAAATCATTTTCATTCTGAACAGGTAAACTGGTAGATCACATCACACAGACGTAGGCAAGAAAACACACACACACACACACAAACACACACACACATACACTGTCCTAATGAGAGGTGTGTGGCCGGTTGAAGTTTTCAGCAAGCATGTCTATTCTGAGCTCCGTTTTTGACAGTGCAACCCTGAGGTCAGGCTCAGCATTGAGTCTGTTTCTGTACTTATTTTTTTAAAGTATGCCAGAGTGGAGAACCCTGACTCACATAGGTACGTGGTGCCAAACTGGATCAGAACAACTACTGCTTTTTCAGCCAGGCAGGAGACCGCTTCCTGCTGTAGATCAGCCAATCCAGAACTGTGTTGGTTTGCCTCAAAAAAGGCATCTTGCTTCAATCAGTTTATTCCAGTTCAGAATAAAAAGGATTACTTGTATTTTAACAGCAACAGTTCCAACCTATACTTGTTTTCAACAATCATTTCTACAGTATGATGAACAGTAGGCCTGATCATTGTTTCATCTTCATCTGTACTGTTACTTAGGGTTGCACACTATCAGTAACCAGCTAGCTTGCTTTGGCTAAAGTTAGCTATCTAGCTGTTAGCTGTGTACAAGGGAATTTGTTTGAAAGAGAAACTCACATATACTACTATGAGAGATAGTACTCCCTTATTTCTGCTTATCATCACCTGTTATAAAATTACAACAATGCCTTTGCTAGCTGACTTAACTCTTCCACTGTTCGAAGCACTGTTTCCCGAAGTATTCTGCCCTGTTCTGAAGGAACTCCCTGGGTTTACCGTCATGCTGTGGCTGTTTGGTCAGGATGTGTCGTTCTAATTTGTTTGTTTTGAGAGACTCATTACTAAGCACTTCCCCGCACAAAAGCACACTGTATGAAACCAAGAGAGAGAAACTCATCGCTGTATTTGCGTTTCATGACGATTGAGCTCGGTCAGAACTTGTAGCTAGCTTGACTCCATTTGATGACAGTGGTGAGTGACGGGGCGAGTGGGAATGACAACCCATTGGCTGACAGCGCATCATCTGCTGCTGAACGACAGAGCTGCGGCGTGTGGGTCGCGCCGTCATCTTCAAGAGAAAACGGCAGAAAAAATATCTGGTAAAGCGCTCGCGCGGCTGCCAAACTGTCACAGCTGCCAAGCGGAGAGCGCACTGAACAGAGACAGCAGTTGCACTTGGCCAGATCAATTCCAGTAATTAAAGAAATAATTATACATTTACTCTAACACATCGCGACCCACCATTGACAGGTCCACGACCCACTTTGGGTCGAGACCCATACTTTAAGAAAGGCTGACCTATGGTCTCTGTGTTCTAAACCAGTCAGGGATAAGAAAACAACATGCTGCTATATTAACCTGTGGTCTCTGTGTTCTAAACCAGTCAGGGATAAGAAAACAACATGCTGCTATATTAACCTATGGTCTCTGTGTTCTAAACCAGTCAGGGATAAGAAAACAACATGCTGCTATATTAACCTATGGTCTCTGTGTTCTAAACCAGTCAGGGATAAGAAAACAACATGCTGCTATATTAACCTGTGGTCTCTGTGTTCTAAACCAGTCAGGGATAAGAAAACAACATCTGCTATATTAACCTTGGTCTCTGTGTTCAGTAATAGAAAACAACATGCTGCTATATTAACCTATGGTCTCTGTGTTCTAAACTACCCCTGTCAGTTCATACATGATGCAGTAGCCTGTCTCCTCCCTCCCAGGCTGTGTGACTGATCAAAAACCCTTAGAGGAGAAGAGCAGAGGACTGAAAGAGAGACTGAAATGCACTCTGACACATTGGCAACGATCAATATGACTTGTCCTGTCTAAATGTCAGCTAACACTCTCACAATGGAGGCGTGGGTGGGGCTTGTTGGTGTCTATCCAGCCAACTAATTGATATGTTCGTCCAAGTCAGAGTCACTCCACTCTGGACCCCAAGGGTTAGTACACCTCTGTAGGGTTAGTACACAGCTGTAGGGTTAGTACAGATCTGTAGGGTTAGTACAGATCTGTAGGGTTAGTACACAGCTGTAGGGTTAGTACAGATCTGTAGGGTTAGTACACATCTGTAGGGTTAGTACACAGCTGTAGGGTTAGTACACAGCTGTAGGGTTAGTACACAGCTGTAGGGTTAGTACAGATCTGTAGGGTTAGTACACATCTGTAGGGTTAGTACAGATCTGTAGGGTTAGTACACAGATGTAGGGTTAGTACACATCTGTATGGTTAGTACACATCTGTAGGGTTTCTACACACAAACATGCACACAGACGGAAATTAGAAACACGCACAAATGCAAGCACCTCCTGGGGGTCGATACAGCCCACTCAGACACAGGAAGCAGTGAGGGGATGGTTAGCGGCTGAGACAGGTGCCTTTATAACTGCAGGTCAAACAACTGCTACATGATACGCAAAAGTGGGATGCAGGAGGGAGGAAAACAGACTGAATTATCTATCTACTGGCGCTGCAACTGAAATTCCAACAGATGGTTATGTGTAAAACATACAGTATGTGAAAATGACAAATATAGGAATAGTTGCTTATCAGGCCTATTGACTAAAAAAAGGTCACGTGACCACTGATCGTTGCTTCACAAGTGTGTCATGCACATGACATCCCACATACACACACGTACACACACACGTACACACACACGTACACACACACGTACACACACACACACACACACACACAGACGCGGGTAGTAGATAATTTTGAGGAATGTTCCATCTAACCTTCAAAGCCCTTTCCTGCAGTCAATGATCAGATGTTCCCTCTTTTTCTCACGGGTGTAATGTTATAAATATGTTTTATAATTTCAGAATTAATAAAGGTTATAATAAAGACTATTTAGAAAACAACTACGAAAATCCTGTGTTTCTTACGTCCAAAAGTTGTGTTATATTTCAGTCTTCTGTGATGTATATAAAGTGTAATATTGAGATTCAAACTCAAAATGTAATACATTTCAACTCTATATCTGACATGGTACAGGTTTCTTCTTTCTTTAGAACCTATAACCATGTCAGGTTTTGTTTCAATGTAGATTTGTTTAAGACCAACAAGGATCAATCTGTGTGCCCATGATTTAGCCCACTACAGTAAAAGGTTGTTAATGTGAGAGAAAAGAAAAGGAATCCACAGAAAAAAGAGAAAGAGAGAGAGACAAAGATATATAATATATATATACACTGCTCAAAAAAATAAAGGGAACACTTAAACAACACAATGTAACTCCAAGTCAATCACACTTCTGTGAAATCAAACTGTCCACTTGGGAAGCAACACTGATTGACAATACATTTCACATGCTGTTGTGCAAATGGAATAGACAACAGGTGGAAATTATAGGCAATTAGCAAGACACCGCCAATAAAGGACTGGTTTTGCAGGTGGTGACCACAGACCACTTCTCAGTTCCTATGCTTCCTGGCTGATGTTTTGGTCACTTTTGAATGCTGGCGGTGCTTTCACTCTAGTGGTAGCATGAGACGGAGTCTACAACCCACACAAGTGGCTCAGGTATTGCAGCTCATCCAGGATGGCACATCAATGCGAGCTGTGGCAAGAAGGTTTGCTGTGTCTGTCAGCGTAGTGTCCAGAGCATGGAGGCGCTACCAGGAGACAGGCCAGTACATCAGGAGACGTGGAGGAGGCCGTAGGAGGGCAACAACCCAGCAGCAGGACTGCTACCTCCGCCTTTGTGCAAGGAGGAGCAGGAGGAGCACTGCCAGAGCCCTGCAAAATGACCTCCAGCAGGCCACAAATGTGCATGTGTGTGCTCAAACAGTCAGAAACTGACTCCATGAGGGTGGTATGAGGGCCCGACATCCACAGGTGGGGGTTGTGCTTACGCCGTGGAGAACGTTCTGCTGCCTGCAACATCCTCCAGCATGACCAGTTTGGCGGTGGGTCAGAACGCGTCTCCTTCCTGAGCGGTATGATAGCTGTGTGGTCCCATGGTGTTTATAGTTGCGTACTATTGTTTGTACAGAGGAACGTGGTACCGTCAGGCTTTGGAAATTGCTCCCAAGGATGAACCATACTTGTGGCGGTCCCACCCTCTTCAACATATATATCAACAAATTGGCGAGGGCACTAGAACAGTCTGCAGCACCCGGCCTCACCCTACTAGAATCTGAAGTCAAATGTCTACTGATTGCTGATGATCTGGTGCTTCTGTCCCCAACCAAGGAGGGCCTACAGCAGCACCTAGATCTTCTGCACAGATTCCATCAGACCTGGGCCCTGACAGTAAATCTCAGTAAGACAACAATAATGGTGTTCCAAAGAAGGTCCAGTTGCCAGGATCACAAATACAAATTCCATCTAGACACCGTTGCCCTAGAGCACAAAAAACTATACGTACCTCGGCCTAAACATCAGCGCCACAGGTAACTTCCACAAAGCTGTGAACAATCTGAGAGACAAGGCAAGAAGGGCCTTCTATGCCATCAAAAGGAACATCAAATTCGACATACCAATTAGGATCTGGCTAAAAATACTTGAATCAGTTATAGAACACATTGCCCTTTATGGATGTGAGGTCTGGGGTCCGCTCACCAACCAAGAATTCACAAAATTGGACAAACACCAAATTGAGACTCTGCATACAGAATTCTGCAAAAATATCCTCCGTGTACAATGAAAAACACCAAAATAAGCATGCAGAGCGGAATTATGCCGATATCCGCTAATTATCAAAATCCAGAAAATAGCCGTTAAATTCTATAACCACTTAAAAGGAAGCGATTCCCAAACCTTCCATAACAAAGCCATCACCTACAGAGAGATGAACTTGGAGAAGAGTCCCCTAAGTAAGCTGGTCCTGGGGCTCTGTTCACAAACACAAACAGACCCCACAAAGCCCCAGGACGACAACAACAACATAATTAGACCCAACCAAATCATAAGAAAACAAAAAGAGAATTAATTGACACATTGGAAAGAATTAACAACATAACAGAGCAAATTAGAATGCTATTTGGCCCTAAACAGAAAGTACACAGTGGCAGAATACCTGACCACTGTGACTGACCCAAACTTAAGGAAAGCTTTGACTATGTACAGACTCCGTGAGCATAGCCTTGCTATTGAGAAAGGCCGCCGTAGGCAGACCTGGCTCTCAAGAAAAGACAGGCTATGTGCACACTGCCCACAAAATGAGGTGGAAACTGAGCTGCACCTTCTAACCTCCTGCCAAATGTATGACCATATTAGAGACACATATTTCCCTCAGATTACAGAGATCCACAAAGAATTTGAAGAATTTGAAAACAAACCCAATTTTGATAAACTCCCTTATCTACTGGGTGAAAAACCACAGTGTGCCATCACAGCTGCAAGATTTGTGACCTGTTGCCACAAGAAAAGGGCAACCAGTGAAGAACAAACACCATTGTAAATACAACCCATATTTGTGTTTATTAACTTTCCCATTTGTACTTTAACTATTTGCACATTGTTACAACACTGTATATATACATAATATGACATTTGAAATGTCTTAATTCTTTTGGAACTTCTGAGTGTAATGTTTACTGTTAATATTTATTGTTTATTTCACTTTTGTTTACTATCTACTTCACTTGCTTTGGCAATGTTAACATACATTTCCCATGCCAATAAAGCCCTTAAATTGAATTGAATTGAATTGAGAGAGACAGAGAGAGAGAAAGAGAGTGAGAGAAATACCAAATATACGGCAGTCTATCAGCTTCTCTTTTCTCTTCACCTTTATTCATTCACCATCTGCAGGTTGAAAACAAGAGTGGGAGGGAAAGAGCACGGTAGATAGAGGGAGGGAGCAAGAGTCTCAGTCGTTCTCCTCTCCTCCTCCCACTCTTCTCCTCCCCCTATTCCTGAGAGACAGATAAACAAGTCTTTCTACACATAAATATCACAATGTTTAATTAGGAGAGGAGCCACACAAGGAGACCCAGGGGAGAATGGGGTAGCAGCACACTCACACACACACACACACACACACACACACACACAAATACACACACACACACACACACACACACACACACACAATAGAACAGCAGGTAGAAAGTCAAATGCAAATCTATTGTGTCAATAAGACACAAGGATTCCCTAGATGCCCCAGAAGCCCAAGAAGCCACCTGGAGAACGGATTCATCCGCAGTAATGTACATCAATTGGTGTCTCCTGAACGGCTGGTAGCTTACAATGTTCTTTATGTCTTCTCAACGAGCGACGTCCCACGGTATCATTTGACAATTTTTATTTGTTCACAAGATAAACGTTCACACGATGGTACAGTGGGAGCCTTAACTCTTCAAGGGCTTGGGAACTTAAATAAAATCAAATCAAATCAAATGGTATTGGCCACATGCGCCGAATACAACAGGTGCAGACATTACAGTGAAATGCTTACTTACAGCCCTTAACCAACAGTGCATTTATTTTTAATAAAAAAGTAAAATAAAACAACAACAAAAAAGAAGTGTTGAGAAAAAAAAAAGCAGAAGTAAAATAAAATAACAGTAGGGAGGCTATATATACAGAGGGGTACCGGTGCAGAGTCAATGTGCGGGGGCACCGACTAGTTGAGGTAGTTGAAGTAATATGTACATGTGGGTAGAGTTAAAGTGACTTTGCATAAATAATTAACAGAGTAGCAGCAGCGTAAAAAGATGGGGTGGGAGGGCAGTGCAAATAGTCCGGGTAGCCATGATTAGCTGTTCAGGAGTCTTATGGCTTGGGGGTAGAAGCTGTTGAGAAGTCTTTTGGACCTAGACTTGGCACTCCGGTACCGCTTGCCGTGCGGTAGCAGAGAGAACAGTCTATGACTAGGGTGGCTGGAGTCTTTGACAATTTTGAGGGCCTTCCTCTGACACCGCCTGGTATAGAGGTCCTGGATGGCAGGAAGCTTGGCGCCAGTGATGTACTGGGCCGTACGCACTACCCTCTGTAGTGCCTTGCGGTCGGAGGCCAAGCAGTTGCCATACCAGGCAGTGATGCAACCAGTCAGGATGCTCTCAATGGTGCAGCTGTAGAATTTTTTGAGGATCTGAGGACCCATGCCAAATCTTTTCAGTCTCCTGAGGGGGAATAGGCTTTGTCGTGCCCTCTTCACGACTGTCTTGGTGTGTTTGGACCATGATAGTTCGTTGGTGATGTGGACACCAAGGAACATGAAGCTCTCAACCTGTTCCACTACATCCCCGCCGATGAGAATGGGGGCGTGCTCAGTCCTCTTTTTTTTCCTGTAGTCCACAATCATCTTCATTGTCTTGGTCACGTTGAGGGAGAGGTTGCTATCCTGGCACCACACGGCCAGGTCTCTGACCTCCTCCCTATAGGCTGTCTCATCGTTGTCGGTGATCAGGCCTACCACTGTTGTGTCGTCGGCAAACTTAATGATGATGTTGGAGTCGTGCCTGGCCATGCAGTCATGTGTGAACAGGGAGTACAGGAGGGGACTGAGCACGCACCCCTGAGGGGCCCCCGTGTTGAGGATCAGTGTGGCAGATGTGTTGTTACCTACCCTTACCACCTGGGGGCGGCCCGTCAGGAAGTCCAGGATCCAGTTGCAGAGGGAGGTATTTAGTCCCAGGATCCTTAGCTTAGTGATGAGCTTTTGAGGGCACTATGGTGTTGAATGCTGAGCTGTAGTCAATGAATAGCATTCTCACGTAGGTGTTCCTCTTGTCCAGGTGGGAAAGGGCAGTGTGGAGTGCAATAGAGATTGCATCATCTGTGGATCTGTTGGGGCGGTATGCAAATTGGAGTGGATCTAGGGTTTCTGGGATAATGGTGTTGATGTGAGCCATGACCAGCCTTTCAAAGCACTCCATGGCTACAGATGTCAGTGCTACGGGTCAGTAGTCATTTAGGCAGGTTATCTTAGTGTCCTTTGGCACGGGGACTATGGTTGTCTGCTTGAAACATGTTGGTATTACAGACTCAGTCAGGGACATGTTGAAAATGTCAGTGAAGACACTTGCCAGTTGGTCAGCACATGCTCGGAGTACACGTCCTGGTAATCCATCTGGCCCTGTGGCCTTGTGAATGTTGACCTGCTTAAAAGTCTTACTCACATCGGCTACGGAGAGCGTGATCACATAGTCATCCGGAACAGCTGGTGCTCTCATGCATGCTTCAGTGTTGCTTGCCTCGAAGCGAGCATAGAAGTGGTTTAGCTCATCTTGTAGGCTTGTGTCACTGGGAAGCTCGCGGCTGTGCTTCCCTTTGTAGTCTGTAATAGTTTTCAAGCACTGCCACATCCGACGAGCGTCAGAGCCGGTGTAGTACGATTCAATCTTAGTCCTGTATTGACTCTTTGCCTGTTTGATGGTTCGTCGGAGGGCATAGCGGGATTTCTTATAAGCGTCCGGGTTAGAGTCCCGCTCCTTGAAAGCGGCAGCTCTACCCTTTAGCTCAGTGCGGATGTTTCCTGTAATCCATGGCTTCTGGTTGGGGTATGTACGTACGGTCACTGTGGGGATGACGTCATTGATGCACTTATTGATGAAGCCAGTGACTGATGTGATGTACTCCTCAATGCTATCTAAAGAATCCCGGAACATGTTCCAGTCTGTGCTAGCAAAACAGTCCTGTAGCTTAGCATCTGCGTCATCTGACCACTTTTTTATTAACCGAGTCACTGGTGCTTCCTGCTTTAGTTTTTGCTTATAAGCAGGAATCAGGAGGATAGAGTTATGGTCAGATTTGCCAAATGGAGGGCGAGGGAGAGCTTTGTATGCGTCTCTGTGTGTGGAGTAAAGGTGGTCTAGAGTTTTTTTTCCTCTGGTTGCACATTTAACATGCTGGTAGAAATTAGGTAGAACAGATTTACGTTTCCCTGCATTAAAGTCCCCGGCCACTAGGAGCGCTGCCTCTGGATGAGCGTTTTCCTGTTTACTTATGGCCTTATACAGCTCATTGACTGCGGTCTTAGTGCCAATATCGGTTTGTGGTGGTAAATAGACAGCTATGAAAAATATAGATGAAAACTCTCTTGGTAAATAGTGTGGTCTACAGCTTATCATAAGATACTCTACCTCAGGCGAGCAAAACCTCGAGACTTCCTTAGTGTTTGATTTTGTGCACCAGCTGTTGTTTACAAATATACACAGACCGCCACCCCTTGTCTTACCGGAGTCAGCCGTTCTATCCTGCCGATGTAGCGTATAGCCCGCTAGCTGTATGTTATCCATGTCGTCGTTCAGCCACGACTCGGTGAAACATAAGATATTACAGTTTTTAATGTCCCGTTGGTAGGATAACCGTAATTTTAGGTCATCCAATTTATTTTCCAATGATTTAAGATTGGCTAATAGGATTGATGGGAGCGGCAGTTTACTCGCTCGCCGTCAGATCCTTACAAGGCACCCCGACCTACGTCCACGATATCTCCGTCTCTTCCCCATGTGAATGACGGGGATTTGGGCCTTGTCGGGTGTCTGTAGGATATCCTTTGCGGCCGCCTCGTTGAAGAAAAATGAATCGTCCAATACGAGGTGAGTAATCACTGTCCTGATATCCAGAAGCTCTTTTTGGTTATAAGAGACGATGGCAGAAACATTATGTACAAAATAAATTACAAATAACGCGGAAAAACACACATAATAGTACAATTCGTTAGAGGGCTGTAAAACGGCAGCCATCTTCTCTGGCACCATTCAGACTTACAGTCAAGGGGTTTGAGTGCGTGTCCAGCTATCATTCCCAAATGCTCTGTGACGTTCCGGCTGGCAGACCTTGGCGGTCCCTTAAGCCAGTTGCCTGGCATTAAGGAGTGGGATGCTGCTAACTCCAGATAAGCTTTTCCAAGGGCATGTACCGGTACACCCAAGTCATTTTCTGCTAACAAACACAGTGTGAGATGCTGGGCTGCTTCTTTCCCTCCCTTTCTTTCTTTTCCCTCTCTGAGTCTTCTTTTCTCTGATTCCTAGTGATGTATCTATCAGGAAATTAAATGTTACGTAATGATTTACAAGAAGTTTACAAAAGGTTAACAATCTATATTGTAGATTTAAGCCATTTATAAGTCTTATAGTGCTCAATGTAAATATTTTAGAAAGTTTATTACTTTATACAGTGTTTATAAGAATTAAAATCCGGTTTGTAAATAACTTCTGAGTAGCACCTCTCATCAATGTTTTTAACTCCTCAGTGCTCAGTCTAAATGATTTATAAGCAGTAGTAAGTTGTTTATAACCTGTAATGACATGTATTTAAGATGTTATTTTAACTGGTTTATAAACATTAATAACTAGTGTATGAGCTGTAATAACTAGTTTATAAGTAGACTTGAGAGTAACGCTCAGACCGTTAGTGTTAATGCTTCAATAGCATTATTAACTGGGTTATAAACAGTAATAACTAATTTGTAAGCAGTAATAGTGGGTTTATAAGCAGACATTATAATAGTGCAGAACTCCTACAATGATCCAGTCACTCTAAATGGTAGCAGACTCATCCAGCGTACATTGTTTAGCTTATGAATATTAACACAGCCATAGGTTCACACACAATTAACAACCTCCATATGCACACACACACACACACACACACAATTAAAAAGCTCAGAATGCACACAAACACACACACACAGACACACACGCGTGCGCACACACACACTAAGTTAGGCAGCGAGAGAAGCATGCCACTGTTTACTTTTATGTGTCTGTGTTTCAGAGTTTCCCCTCTATGTTTATGAACAGTATGTGTCTCTATTTGTAGAAATGTGCTTGCAACAACTGAGGGAGGGAGGGAGGGAGGGAGGGAGGGAGGGAGGGAGGGAGGAGGGGAGGGAGGGAGGGAGGGAGAGAGAGAGAGAGAGAGAGAGAGAGAGAGAGGAGAGAGGGAGGGAGGGAGAGAGATAAAAACACATACAAAAACTAATTTCAAAATTAACTGAAAATGGAACTCACTGACTGACTAACTCTCTCTCTCTCTCTCTCTCTCTCTCTCTCTCTCTCTCTCTCTCTCTCTCTCTCTCTCTCTCTCTCTCCCTCTCTCCCCCACATTTCTCACTTTTTCTATCTCCCCACTCTTCCCTACAACCTCTCTCCCCCCTCTCTCTCCCTCTGTCATTTACAGTGGGGGGGAAAAGTATTTAGTCAGCCACCAATTGTGCAAGTTCTCCCACTTAAAAAGATGAGAGAGGCCTGTAATTTTCATAATAGGTACACGTCAACTATGACAGACAAAATGAGAAAAAAAATTCCAGAAAATCACATTGTAGGATTTTTAATGAATTTGTTTGCAAATTATGGTGGAAAATAAGTATTTGGTCAATAACAAAAGTTTCTCAATACTTTGTTATATACCCTTTGTTGGCAATGACACAGGTCAAACGTTTTCTGTAAGTCTTCACAAGGTTTTCACACACTGTTGCTGGTATTTTGGCCCATTCCTCCATGCAGATCTCCTCTAGAGCAGTGATGTTTTGGGGCTGTCGCTGGGCAACACGGACTTTCAACTCCCTCCAAAGATTTTCTATGGGGTTGAGATCTGGAGACTGGCTAGGCCACTCCAGGACCTTGAAATGCTTCTTACGAAGCCACTCCTTCGTTGCCCGGGCGGTGTGTTTGGGATCATTGTCATGCTGAAAGACCCAGCCACGTTTCATCTTCAATGCCCTTGCTGATGGAAGGAGGTTTTCACTCAAAATCTCACGATACATGGCCCCATTCATTCTTTCCTTTACGCGGATCAGTCGTCCTGGTCCCTTTGCAGAAAAACAGCCGCAAAGCATGGTTTCCAACCCCATGCTTCACAGTAGGTATGGTGTTCTTTGGATGCAACTCAGCATTCTTTGTCCTCCAAACACGAGGACAAAGAATGAGTTGAGTTTTTACCAAAAAGTTCCATTTTGGTTTCATCTGACCATATGACATTCTCCCAATCCTCTTCTGGATAATAATAATAATAATATGCTATTTAGCAGACGCTTTTATCCAAAGCGACTTACAGTCATGCGTGCATACATTTTTGTGTATGGGTGGTCCCGGGGATCGATCACACTACCCTGGCGTTACAAGCGCCGTGCTCTACCAGCTGAGCTACAGAGGACCACAAATGGATCATCCAAATGCACTCTAGCAAACTTCAGACGGGCCTGGACATGTACTGGCTTAAGCAGGGGGACACGTCTGGCACTGCAGGATTTGAGTTCCTGGCGGCGTAGTGTGTTACTGATGGTAGGCTTTGTTACTTTGGTCCCAGCTCTCTGCAGGTCATTCACTAGGTCCCCCGTGTAGTTCTGGGATTTTTGCTCACCGTTCTTGTGATCATTTTGACCCCACGGGTTGAGATCTTGCGTGGAGCCCCAGATCGAGGGAGATTATCAGTGGTCTTGTATGTCGTCCATTTCCTAATGATTGCTCCCACAGTTGATTTCTTCAAACCAAGCTGCTTACCTATTGCAGATTCAGTCTTCCCAGCCTGGTGCAGGTCTACAATTTTGTTTCTGGTGTCCTTTGACAGCTCTTTGGTCTTGGCCATAGGGGGAGTTTGAGTGTGACTGTTTGAGGTTGTGGACAGGTGTCTTTTATACTGATAACAAGTTCAAACAGGTGCCATTAATACAGGTAACGAGTGGAGGACAGAGGAGCCTCTTAAAGAAGAAGTTACAGGTCTGTGAGAGCCAGAAATCTTGCTTGTTTGTAGGTGACCAAATACTTATTTTCCACCATAATTTGCAAATAAATTCATAAAAAATCCTACAATGTGATTTACTGGATTTTTCTCTCTCAATTTGTCTGTCATAGTTGACGTGTACCTATGATGAAAATTACAGGCCTCTCTCATCTTTTTAAGTGGGAGAACTTGCACAATTGGTGGCTGACTAAATACTTTTTTTCCCCACTGTATATTCTGGCCAGGCTGTGGAGGGAGGATGTAGAAGAGAGCAGTGGATCATGGCTGGGGGATCAAATGGCAAGTTAACGCTTCTGTAATTACACTCGTTACTGGGGAGAGTGAGTTGGAAATGATTACAACCTTTAGGGAGACACACACCCGCACATAAATATCAACAAGCAAATATACGCCTACATAGTGACCTTCAACAATCTCAATTAAACTAATTGTCTCTCCCTCACCCTCTCCCTCTCACATTCTTTCCATCCTCTCCCTTTCCCTCTCCTCTCACATCCTTTCCATCCTCTCCCTTTCCCTCTCCTCTCACATCCTTTCCATCCTCTCCTTCTCCCTCTCTTCTCACATTCTTTCCATCCTCTCCCTTTTAATCGTCTCTGACATCATTTCCATCATCTCCCTTTCCCTCTCCTCTCACATCCTTTCCATCCTCTCCCTTTCCCTCTCCCCCTCCTCTCACATCCTTTCCATCCTCTCCCTTTCATTCTCATCTCACATCCTTTCCAGCCTCCCCCTTTCCCTCTCCTCTCACATCCTTTGCATTTTCTCCTTCTCCCTCTCTTCTCACATTCTTTCCATACTTTCCCTTTCTCTCTCATCTCACAACCTTTCCATCCTCCCACTTTCCATCTCCTCTCACATCCTTTCCATCCTCTCCCTTTTCCTCTCCTCTCACATCCTTTCCAACCTCTCCCTTTCCCTCTCCTCTCACATCCTTTCCATCCTCTCCTTCTCCCTCTCTTCTCACATTCTTTCCATCCTCTCCCTTTCCCTCTCCTCTCACATCCTTTCCATCCTCTCCCTTTTTCTCGTCTCTCACATCCTTTCCATCATCTCCCTTTCCCTCTCCTCTCACATCCTTTCCATCATCTCCCTCTCCCTCTCCTTCACATCCTTTCCATCTCTCCCTTTCCCTCTCCCTCTCCTCTCACATCCTTTCCATCCTCCCCCTTCCCTTCCCTCTCCTCTCACATCCTTTCCATCCTCTCCCTTTCATTCTCATCTCACATCCTTTCCATCCTCTCCCTTTCCCTCTCTTCTCATATCCTTTCCATCCTCCCCCTTTCCCTCTCCTCTCACATCCTTTCCATCCTCTACCTTTCCCTATCCTCTCACATCATTTCCATCCTCTCCCTTTCCCTCTCCTCTCAGATTCTCACCATCCTCTCCATTTTCCTCTCCTCTCACATCCTTTCCAACCTCTCCCTTTCCCTCTCCTCTCACATCCTTTCCATCCTCTCCTTCTCCCTCTCTTCTCACATTCTTTCCATCCTCTCCCTTTTTCTCGTCTCTCACATCCTTTCCATCATCTCCCTTTCCCTCTCCTCTCACATCCTTTCCATCATCTCCCTCTCCCTCTCCTTCACATCCTTTCCATCCTCTCCCTTTCCCTCTCCCTCTCCTCTCACATCCTTTCCATCCTCCCCCTTCCCTTCCCTCTCCTCTCACATCCTTTCCATCCTCTCCCTTTCATTCTCATCTCACATCCTTTCCATCCTCTCCCTTTCCCTCTCCCTCTCCTCTCACATCCTTTCCATCCTCCCCCTTCCCTTCCCTCTCCTCTCACATCCTTTCCATCCTCTCCCTTTCATTCTCATCTCACATCATTTCCATCCTCTCCCTTTCCCTCTCCTCTCAGATTCTCACCATCCTCTCCCTTTCCCTCTCGTCTCACATCCTTTCCATCATCCCCCTTTCCCTCTCATCTCACATCCTTTCCATCCTCCCCCTTTCCCTCTCGATTCACATCCTTTCCATCCTCCCCCTTTCGCTATCCTCTCACATCCTTTCCATCCTCTCCCTCTCCCTCTCCTCTCACATCCTCTCCCTCTCATCTCACATCCTTTCCATCCTCCCCCTTTCGCTATCCTCTCACATCCTTTCCATCCTCTCCCATTCCCTCTCCTCTCAAATCCTTTCCATTCTCTCCCTCTCCCTGTCCTCTCACATCCTCTACCAATCCTCTCACATCCTTTCCATCCTCTCCCTTGCCCTCTCCTCTCACATCCATTCCATCATCACCCCTTCTCTCTCCTCACACACCATTTCCATCCTCTCCTTCTCCCTCTCCTCTCACACCATTTCCATCCTCTCCTTCTCCCTCTTCTCTCACATCCTTTCCATCCTGTCCCTTTCCCTCTCCTCTCACATCCTTTCCATAATTTCCCTTTCCCTCTCCTCTCACATCCTCTCCCTCTCCTCTCACATCCTTTCCATCCTCTCCCTCTCCCTCTCCTCTCACATTCTTTCCATCCTCCCCCTTTCCCTCTCCTCTCACATCCATTCCATCCTCACCCTTTCCCTCTCCTCTCACATCCTTTCCATCCTCTGCCTTTCCCTATCATCTCACATCCTTTTCATCCTCTCCCTTTCCCTCTCCTCTCACATCCTTTCCATCCTCGCCCTTTCTCTCTCATCCCACACCCTTTCCATCCTCTCCTTTTCCATCTCCTCTCACATTCTTTCCAGCCTCTCCCTTTCTCTCTCCTCTCACATACTTTCCATCCTCTCCTTCTTCATCTCTTCTCAAATTATTTCCATCCTCTCCCTTTCCCTCGCCTATCACATCCTTTTCATCCTCTCCCTTTCCCTCGCCTCTCACATACTTTCCATCCTCTCCCTTTCCATCTCTTCTCAAATCCTTTCCATCCTCTCCTTCTCCCTCTCCTCTCACATCATTTCCATCCTCTCCCTCTCCCTCTACTCTCACATCCTTTCCATCATCTCCCTCTCCCTCTCCTCTCACATCCTTTCCATCCTTCCCCATTCCCTCTCCTTTCACATTCTTTCCATCCTAGCCCTTTCTCTCTCATCTCACATCCTTTCCATCCTCCCCCTTTTCCTATCCTCTCATGTCCTTCCATCCTCTCCCTTTCCCTCTCATCTCACATCCTTCCCATCCTCTCCCTTTCCCTCGCCTCTCACATACTTTCCATCCTCTCCCTTTCCATCTCCTCTCAAATCCTTTCCATCCTCTTCTTCTCCCTCTCCTCTCACATAATTTCCATCCTCTTCCTCTCCCTCTTCTCTCACATCCTTTCCATCATCTCCCTGTCCCTCTCCTCTCACATCCTTTCCATCCTGTCCCTTTCCCTCTCATCTCACATCCTTTCCACCCTCTCCCTTTCCCTCTCCTCTCACATCCTTTCCATCATCTCCCTTTCCCTCTCCTCTCACATCCTTTCCATCATCTCCCTCTCCCTCTCCTTCACATCCTTTCCATCCTCTCCCTTTCCCTCTCCCTCTCCTCTCACATCCTCTCCATCTCCTCTCACATCATTTCCATCCTCCCCCTTCCCTTCCCTCTCCTCTCACATCCTTTCCATCCTCTCCCTTTCATTCTCATCTCACATCCTTTCCATCCTCTCCCTTTCCCTCTCCTCTCATATCCTTTCCATCCACCCCCTTTCCCTCTCCTCTCACATCCTTTCCATCCTCTACCTTTCCCTATCCTCTCACATCATTTCCATCCTCTCCCTTTCCCTCTCCTCTCAGATTCTTACCATCCTCTCCCTTTCCCTCTCATCTCACATCCTTTCCATCATCCCCCTTTCCCTCTCATCTCACATCCTTTCCATCCTCCCCCTTTCCCTCTCGATTCACATCCTTTCCATCCTCTCCCTCTCCCTCTCCTCTCACATCCTCTCCCTCTCATCTCACATCCTTTCCATCCTCTCCCTTGCCCTCTCCTCTCACATCCATTCCATCATCACCCATTCCCTCTCCTCTCAAATCATTTCCATTCTCTCCCTTTCCCTCTCCTCTCACATCCTTTCCATCCTCTCCCTCTCCCTGTCCTCTCACATCCTCTACCAATCCTCTCACATCCTTTCCATCCTCTCCCTTGCCCTCTCCTCTCACATCCATTCCATCATCACCCCTTCTCTCTCCTCACACACCCTTTCCATCCTCTCCTTCTCCCTCTCCTCTCACATCATTTCCATCGTCTCCCTTTCCCTCTCCCCTCACATCCTTTCCATCCTCTCCCTCTCCCTCTTCTCTCACATCCTTTCCATCCTCTACCTTTCCCTCTCCTCTCACATCCTTTCCATAATTTCCCTCTCCTTCTCACATCCTCTCCCTCTCCTCTCACATCCTTTCCATCCTCTCCCTCTCCCTCTCCTCTCACATTCTTTCCATCCTCCCCCTTTCCCTCTCCTCTCACATCCATTCCATCCTCACCCTTTCCCTCTCCTCTCACATCCTTTCCATCCTCTGCCTTTCCCTCTCATCTCACATCCTTTTCATCCTCTCCATTTCCCTCTCCTCTCACATCCTTTCCATCCTCGCCCTTTCTCTCTCATCCCACACCCTTTCCATCCTCTCCTTTTCCCTCTCCTCTCACATCCTTTCCAGCCTCTCCCTTTCCCTCTCCTCTCACATAATTTCCATCCTCTCCTTCTTCATCTCTTCTCAAATTATTTCCATCCTCTCCCTTTCCCTCGCCTATCACATCCTTTTCATCCTCTCCCTATCCCTCTCCTCTCACATCCTTTCCATCCTCTCCCTTTCCCTCGCCTCTCACATACTTTCCATCCTCCCCCTTTCCCTCTCGATTCACATCCTTTCCATCCTCTCCCTCTCCCTCTCCTCTCACATCCTCTCCCTCTCATCTCACATCCTTTCCATCCTCTCCCTTGCCCTCTCCTCTCACATCCATTCCATCATCACCCATTCCCTCTCCTCTCAAATCATTTCCATTATCTCCCTTTCCCTCTCCTCTCACATCCTTTCCATCCTCTCCCTCTCCCTGTGCTCTCACATCCTCTACCAATCCTCTCACATCCTTTCCATCCTCTCCCTTGCCCTCTCCTCTCACATCCATTCCATCATCACCCCTTCTCTCTCCTCACACACCCTTTCCATCCTCTCCTTCTCCCTCTCCTCTCACATCATTTCCATCGTCTCCCTTTCCCTCTCCCCTCACATCCTTTCCATCCTCTCCCTCTCCCTCTTCTCTCACATCCTTTCCATCCTCTCCCTTTCCCTCTCCTCTCACATCCTTTCCATAATTTCCCTCTCCCTCTCACATCCTCTCCCTCTCCTCTCACATCCTTTCCATCCTCTCCCTCTCCCTCTCCTCTCACATTCTTTCCATCCTCCCCTTTCCCTCTCCTCTCACATCCATTCCATCCTCACCCTTTCCCTCTCCTCTCACATCCTTTCCATCCTCTGCCTTTCCCTCTCATCTCACATCCTTTTCATCCTCTCCCTTTCCCTCTCCTCTCACATCCTTTCCATCCTCGCCCTTTCTCTCTCATCCCACACCCTTTCCATCCTCTCCTTTTCCCTCTCCTCTCACATCCTTTCCAGCCTCTCCCTTTCCCTCTCCTCTCACATACTTTCCATCCTCTCCTTCTTCATCTCTTCTCAAATTATTTCCATCCTCTCCCTTTCCCTCGCCTATCACATCCTTTTCATCCTCTCCCTATCCCTCTCCTCTCACATCCTTTCCATCCTCTCCCTTTCCCTCGCCTCTCACATACTTTCCATCCTCTCCCTTTCCCTCTCCTCTCAAATCCTTTCCATCCTCTCCTTCTCCCTCTCCTCTCACATCATTTCCATCCTCTTCCTCTCCCTCTTCTCTCACATCCTTTCCATCATCTCCCTCTCCCTCTCCTCTCACATCCTTTCCATCCTTCCCCATTCCCTCTCCTTTCACATTCTTTCCATCCTAGCCCTTTCTCTCTCATCGCACATCCTATCCATCCTCTCCCGTTCCCTCTCATATCACATCCTTTCCATCCTCTCCTTCTCCCTCTCCTCTCACATCCTTTCCATCCTCTCCCTTTCCCTCTCCTCCCACATCCTTTCCATCCTCTCCCTTTCCCTCTCCTCTCACATCCTTTCCATCCTCTCCCTTTCCCTCTCCTCCCACATCCTTTCCATCATCTCCCTTTCCCACTCATATCACATCCTTTCCAGCCTCTCCCTTTCCCTCTCCTCTCACATCCTTTCCATCCTCTCCTTCTCCCTCTTTTCTCACATTATTTCCATCCTCTCCCTTTTCCTCGTCTCTCACATCCTTTCTATCATCTCCCTTTCCCTCTCCTTTCACATCCTTTCCATCCTCTCCCTTTCCCTTTCCCTTTCCCTCTCCTCTCAAATCCTTTCCATCATCTCCCTCTCCCTCTCCTCTCACATCCTTTCCATCCTCCCCCATTCCCTCTCCTTTCACATTCTTTCCATCCTAGCCCTTTCTCTCTCATCTCACATCCTTTTCCATCTCTCCCCTTTTCCTATCCTCTCATGTCCTTCCATCCTCTCCCTTTCCCTCTCATCTCACATCCTTTCCATCCTCTCCCTTTCCCTCTCCTCTCACATCATTTCCATCATCCCCCTTCCCTTCCCTCTCCTCTCACTTCCTTTCCATCATCTCCCTCTCCCTCTCCTCTCACATCCTTTCCATCCTCCCCCATTCCCTCTCCTTTCACATTCCTTCCATCCTCTCCCTTTCCCTCTCATCTCACATCCTTTCCATCCTCTCCATTTCCCTCTCCTCTCACATCCTTTCCATCATCTCCCTCTCCCTCTCCTCTCACATCCTTTCCATCCTCCCCCATTCCCTCTCCTTTCACATTCCTTCCATCCTCTCCCTTTCCCTCTCATCTCACATCCTTTCCATCCTCTCCCTTTCCCTCTCCTCTCACATCATTTCCATCATCCCCCTTCCCTTCCCTCTCCTCTCACATCATTTCCATCATCTCCCTCTCCCTCTCCTCTCACATCCTTTCCATCCTCCCCCATTCCCTCTCCTTTCACATTCCTTCCATCCTCTCCCTTCCCTCTCCTCTCACATCCTTTCCATTCTCTCCCTTTCCCTCTCCTCCCACATCATTTCCATCATCAACCTTTCCCACTCAAATCACATCCTTTCCAGCCTCTCCCTTTCCCTCTCCTCTCACATCCTTTCCATCCTCTCCTTCTCCCTCTCTTCTCACATTCTTTCCTTCCTCTCCCTTTCCCTCTCCTCTCACATCCTTTCCATCATCTCCCTTTACCTCTCCTCTCACATCCTCTCCCTCTCATCTCACATCCTTTCCATCCTCTCCCTTTACCTCTCCTCTCACATCCATTCCATCATCACCCATTCCCTCTCCTCTCAAATCCTTTCAATCCTCTCCCTTTCTCTCTCCTCTCAAATCCTTTCCATCCTCTCCCTCTCCCTCTCCTCTCACATCCTCTCCCTCTCATCTCACATCCTTTCCAGCCTCTCCCTTTCCCTCTCCTCTCACATCCTTTCCATCCTCTCCTTCTCCCTCTTCTCACATTCTTTCCTTCCTCTCCCTTTCCCTCTCCTCTCACATCCTTTCCATCATCTCCCTTTACCTCTCCTCTCACATCCATTCCATCATCACCCATTCCCTCTCCTCTCAAATCCCTTCCATCCTCTCCCTCTCCCTCTCCTCTCACATCCTTTCCATAATTTCCCTCTCCCTCTCACATCCTCTCCCTCTCCTCACATCATTTTCATTCTCTCCCTCTCCCTCTCCTCTCACATCCTTTCCATCCTCTCCCTTTCCCTCTCCTCTCACATCCATTCCATCCTCTCCCTCTCCCTCTCCTCTCACATCCTTTCCATCCACTCCCTTTCCCTCTCCTCTCACATCCTTTCCATCCTCTCCTTCTCCCTCTCATCGCACATCCTTTCCATCCTCTCCCTTTCCTTTCCTCTCCTCCCACATCCTTTCCATCATCTCCCTTTCCCACTCATATCACATCCTTTCCATCCTCTTCTTTTCTCTCTCATCTCACATCATTTCCATCCTCCCCCTTTCCCTCTCCTCTCACATCCTTTGCATTTTCTCCTTCTCCCTCTCTTCTCACATTCTTTCCATACTTTCCCTTTCTCTCTCCTCTCACATCCTTTCCATCCTCTCCATTTTCCTCTCATCTCACATCCTTTCCATCCTCTCCATTTTCCTCTCCTCTCACATCTATTCCATCCTCCCCCTGTCCCTCTCCTCTCACATCCTTTCCATCCTGTCCCTTTCCCTCTCATCTCACATCCTTTCCATCCTTCCCCATTCCCTCTCATCTCACATCCTTTCCATCCTCCCCCATTCCCTCTCCTTTCACATTCTTTCCATCCTAGCCCTTTCTCTCTCATCTCACATCCTTTCCATCCTCCCCCTTTTCCTATCCTCTCATGTCCTTCCATCCTCTCCATTTTCCTCTCATCTCACATCCTTTCCATCCTCTCCATTTTCCTCTCCTCTCACATCTATTCCATCCTCCCCCTGTCCCTCTCCTCTCACATCCTTTCCATCCTGTCCCTTTCTCTCTCATCTCACATCCTTTCCATCCTCCCCCTTTCCATCTCCTCTCACATCCTTTCCATCCTCTCCCTTTTCCTCTCATCTCACATCCTTTCCATCCTCTCCATTTTCCTCTCCTCTCACATCTATTCCATCCTCCCCCTGTCCCTCTCCTCTCACATCCTTTCCATCCTGTCCCTTTCCCTCTCATCTCACATCCTTTCCATCTTTCCCCATTCCCTCTCCTTTCACATTCTTTCCATCCTAGCCCTTTCTCTCTCATCTCACATCCTTTCCATCCTCCCCCTTTTCCTATCCTCTCATGTCCTTCCATCCTCTCCCTTTCCCTCTCATCTCATATCCTTTCCATCCTCTCCCTTTCCCTCACCTCTCACATACCTTTCCATCATCTCCCTTTTCCCTCTCCTCTCAAATCCTTTCCATCCTCTCCTTCTCCCTCTCCCTCTCACATACTTTCCATCCTCTTCCTCTCCCTCTTCTCTCACATCCTTTCCATCATCTCCCTGTCCCCTCTCCTCTCACATCCTTTCATCCTGTCCCTTTTCTCCTCTCATCTCACATCCTTTCCATCCCTCTCCCTCTCTCTCGCTCTCTCACATCCTTTCCATCATCTCTCTTTCCTCTCCTCTCACATCCTTTCCATCATCTCCCTCTCCCTCTCCTTCACATCATTTCCATCCTCTCTTCTCTCTTCTTCATCTCTTCTCTCCTCTTCACATCCTTTCCATCTCTCCCTTCCTTCTCTCCTTCTACATCCTTTCTATCTCTTCTTTCATCTCCTCCTTTCATCTCTTCCTCTCTCATATTATCTCTCCCTTTTCCCTCTCATCTCTCATCCTTTCCATCCTCTCTTCCTCTTCTCATCTCATCATCCTCTACTATCCTCTCCCTTTCCCTCTATCCTTTCTATCCTCTTTCCCTCCCATCTCTCTCTTCCTCATACATCTTTCTATCTCTCCTCTCCTCTCACATCCTCTCCCTATCTCCTCTTTCTCCCTCTCCCTCCTCACATCCTATTCTATCCTCCTTCTCCTTCTCTCTCACATCCTTTCCCATCCTTCTCCCTTTCCCTCTCCTCTCACATCCTTTCCATCCTCTCCTTCTCCCTCTCTATCGCACATCCTTTTCCATCCTCTCCTCTTCCTTTCTCTCCTCCCACATCCTTTCCATCATCTCCCTTTCCCACTCATATCACATCCTTTCCATCCTCTTCTTTTCTCTCTCATCTCACATCATTTCCATCCTCCCCCTTTCCCTCTCCTCTCACATCCTTTGCATTTTCTCCGTCTCCCTCTCTTCTCACATTCTTTCCATACTTTCCCTTTCTCTCTCCTCTCACATCCTTTCCATCCTCTCCATTTTCCTCTCATCTCACATCCTTTCCATCCTCTCCATTTTCCTCTCCTCTCACATCTATTCCATCCTCCCCCTGTCCCTCTCCTCTCACATCCTTTCCATCCTGTCCCTTTCCCTCTCATCTCACATCCTTTCCATCCTTCCCCATTCCCTCTCATCTCACATCCTTTCCATTCTCCCCCTATTCCCTCTCCTTTCACATTTTTCCATCCTAGCTCTTTCTCTCTCATCTCATCCTTCCCATCCTCCCCCTTTTTCCTATCCTCTCATGTCCTTCCATCCTCTCCATTTTTCCTCTCATCTCACATCCTTTCCATCCTCTCATTTTCCTCTCCTCTCACATCTATTCGATCTTCTCCCCTGTCCCTCTCCTCTCACATCCTTTTCCATCCTGTCCCTTTTTCTCTCATCTCACATCCTTTCCATCCTCCCCCTTTCCATCTCCTCTCACATCCTTTCCATCCTCTCTCTTTTCCTCTCATCTCACATCCTTTCCATCCTCTCCATTTTCCTCTCCTCTCACATCTATTCCATCCTCCCCCTGTCCCTCTCCTCTCACATCCTTTCCATCCTGTCCCTTTCCCTCTCATCTCACATCCTTTCCATCTTTCCCCATTCCCTCTCTTTTCACATTCTTTCCATCTCTAGCCCTTTCTTTCTCATCTCACATCCTTTCCATCCTCCCCCTTTTCCTATCCTCTCATGTCCTTCCATCCTCTCCCTTTCCCTCTCATCTCATATCCTTTCCATCCTCTCCCTTTCCCTCGCCTCTCACATACTTTCCATCCTCTCCCTTTCCCTCTCCTCTCAAATCCTTTCCATCCTCTCCTTCTCCCTCTCCTCTCACATAATTTCCATCCTCTTCCTCTCCCTCTTCTCTCACATCCTTTCCATCATCTCCCTGTCCCTCTCCTCTCACATCCTTTCCATCCTGTCCCTTTCCCTCTCATCTCACATCCTTTCCATCCTCTCCCTTTTTCTCGTCTCTCACATCCTTTCCATCATCTCCCTTTCCCTCTCCTCTCACATCCTTTCCATCATCTCCCTCTCCCTCTCCTTCACATCATTTCATCCTCTCCTTTCCTCTCCCTCTCTCTCACATCCTCTCCCTCTCCTCTCACATCCTTTTCCATCCTCCCCCTCTTCCTCTTTCCTCTCCTCTCACATCCTTTTCATCTCCTTTCATTCTCATCTCACATCCTTTCCATCCTCTCTCCCTTTTCCTTCTCCTCTCATATCTCTTTCCATCCTCCCCCTTTCCCTCTCCTCTCACATCCTTTCCATCCTCTACCTTTCCCTATCCTCTCACATCATTTCCATCCTCTCCCTTTCCCTCTCCTCTCAGATTCTTACCATCCTCTCCCATTCCCTCTCGTCTCACATCCTTTCCATCATCCCCATTTCCCTCTCATCTCACATCCTTTCCATCCTCCCCCTTTCCCTCTCGATTCACATCCTTTCATCCTCTCTCTCCCTCTCCTCTCTCATCCTCTCCCTCTCATCTCACATCCTTTCCATCCTCTCCTTGCCCTCTCCTCTCACATCCATTTCCATCATCACCCCATTCCCTCTCCTCTCAAATCATTTCCATTCTCTCCCTTTTCCTCTCCTCTCACATCCTTTCCATCCTTCTCCCTCTCCTGTCCTCTACATCCTCTACCAATCCTCTCTATCTCTTTTCCATCCCTCTCCTTGCCCTCTCCTCTCACATCCATTCCATCATCACCCCTTCTCTCTCCTCACACCCTTTCCATCCTCTCCTTCTCCCTCTCTCTCTACATCATTTCCATCGTCTCCCTTTTCCCTCTCCCTCATATCCTTTTCCATCCTCCTCCCTCTCCCTCGCTTCTATCACATCCTTTCCATCCTCTCCCTTTTCCCTCTCCTCTCACATCCTTTTTCCATAATTTCCCCTCTCCCTCTCACATCCTCTCCCTCTCCTCTCACATCCTTTCCATCCTCTCCCTCTCCTCTCACATTCTTTCCATCCTCCCCCTTGCCCTCTCCTCTCACATCCATTTCCCACTCATATCACACCATTTTCATCCTCTGCCTTTCCCTCTCCTCTCACATCATTTCCATCCTCTCCCTTTCCCTCTCCTCTCACATCCTTTCCATCCTCTTCTTTTCTCTCTCATCTCACATCCTTTCCATCCTCCCCCTTTCCCTCTCCTCTCACATCCTTTGCATTTTCTCCTTCTCCCTCTCTTCTCACATTCTTTCCATATTTTCCCTTTCTCTCTATCTCACAACTCTTTTCCATCTCTCCCACTTTTCCATCTCCTCTCACATCCTTTCCATCCTCTCCCTCTTTCCTCTCATCCTTCACATCCTTTCCATCATCTCCCTTTCCCTCTCCTCTCAAATCCTTTTCCATCTCTCTGCCTTTCCCTCTCTTCTCACATCCTTTCCATCCTCTCCCTCTCCCTGTCCTCTCACATCCTCTACCAATCCTCTCACATTTTTTCCATCATCTCCCTTGCCCTCTCCTCTCACATCCATTCCAACATCACCCTTTCTCTCTCCTCACACACCCTTTCCATCCTCTCCTTCTCCCTCTCCTCTCACATCATTTCCATCGTCTCCCATTCCCTCTCCCCTCACATCCTTTCCATCCTCTCCCTCTCCCTCTTCTCTCACATCCTTTCCATCCTCTCCCTTTCCCTCTCCTTTCACATCCTTTCCATAATTTCCCTTTCCTCTCACATCCCCTCCCTCCTCTCACATCCTCTTTCATCCTTCTCCCTCTCTCCTCTCCTCTCACATTCTTTTCCATCCTCCCCCTTTCCTCTCCTCTAACATCCATTCCATCCTCACCTCTTTCCCTCTCCTCTCACATCCTTTCCATCCTCTGCCTTTCCCTCTCATCTCACATCCTTTTCATCCTCTCATTTCCTCTCCTCTTCACATCCTTTCCATCCTCGCCTTCTTTCTCTCATCCCACACTCTTTCCATCCTCTCCTTCTCCCTCTCTCCTCTACATCCTTTCCAGCCTCTCCCTTTCCCTCTCCTCTCACATACTTTCCATCCTCTCCTTCTTCATCTCTTCTCAAATTATTTCCATCCTCTCCCTTTCCCTCGCCTATCACATCCTTTTCATCCTCTCCCTTTCCCTCGCCTATCACATCCTTTCCATCCTCTCTCCTTTCCCTCGCCTATCACATCCTTTCCATCCTCTCCCTTTCCCTCTCCTCTCAAATCCTTTCCATCCTCTCCTTCTCCCTCTCCTCTCACATCATTTCCATCCTCTTCCTCTCCCTCTTCTCTCACATCCTTTACATCATCTCCCTCTCCCTCTCCTCTCACATCCTTTCCATCCTCCCCCATTCCCTCTCCTTTCAAATTCTTTCCATCCTAGCCCTTTCTCTCTCATCTCACATCCTTTCCATCCTCCCCCTTTTCCTATCCTCTCATGTCCTTCCATCCTCTCCCTTTCCCTCTCATCTCACATCCTTTCCATCCTCTCCCTTTCCCTCACCTCTCACATACTTTCCATCCTCTCCCTTTCCCTCTCCTCTCAAATCCTTTCCATCCTCTCCTTCTCCCTCTCCTCTCACATCATTTCCATCCTCTTCCTCTCCCTCTTCTCTCACATCCGTTCCATCATCTCCCTCTCCCTCTCCTCTCACATCCTTTTATCCTCCCCCATTCCCTCTCCTTTCACATTCTTTCCATCCTAGCCCTTTCTCTCTCATCTCACATCCTTTCCATCCTCCCCCTTTCCCTATCCTCTCATGTCCTTCCATCCTCCCCCTTTCCCTCTCCTCTCACATCTTTTCCATTTTCTCCTTCTCCCTCTCTTCTCACATTCTTTCCATCCTCTCCCTTTCCCTCTCCTCTCACATCCTTTCCATCCTCTCCCTTTCCCTCTCCTCTCACATCCATTCCAACCTCACCCTTTCCCACTCCTCTCACATCCTTTCCATCCTCTCCCTTTCACTCTCATCTCACATCCTTTCCATCCTCCCCCTTTCCCTCTCATCGCACATCCTATCCATCCTCTCCCTTTCCCTCTCATATCACACCTTTCCATCCTCTCCTTCTCCCTCTCATCTCACATCCTTTCCATCCTCTCCCTTTCCCTCTCCTCCCACATCCTTTCCATCATCTCCCTTTCCCACTCATATCACACCCTTTCCATCCTCTCCTTCTCCCTCTCCTCTCACATCCTTTCCAGCCTCTCCCTTTCCCTGTCATCCCACACCATTTCCATCCTCTCCTTCTCCCTCTCCTCTCACATCCTTTCCAGCCTCTCCCCTTCCCTCTCCTCTCACATACTTTCCATCCTCTCCTTCTTCATCTCTTCTCAAATTATTTCCATCCTCTCCCTTTCCCTAGCCTATCACATCCTTTTCATCCTCTCCCTTTCCCTCGCCTATCACATCCTTTCCATCCTCTCCCTTTCCCTCGCCTCTCACATACTTTCCATCCTCTCCCTTTCCCTCTCCTCTCAAATCCATCCATCCTCTCCTTCTCCCTCTCCTCTCACATCATTTCCATCCTCTTCCTCTCCCTCTTCTCTCAAATCCTTTCCATCATCTCCCTCTCCCTCTCCTCTCACATCCTTTCCATCCTCCCCCATTCCCTCTCCTTTCACATTCTTTCCATCCTAGCCCTTTCTCTCTCATCTCACATCCTTTCCATCCTCCCCCTTTTCCTATCCTCTCATGTCCTTCCATCCTCTCCCTTTCCCTCTCATCTCACATCCTTTCCATCCTCTCCCTTTCCCTCTCCTCTCACATCATTTCCATCATCCCCCTTCCCTTCCCTCTCATCTCACATCCTTTCCATCCTCTCCCTTTCCCTCTCCTCTCACATCATTTCCATCATCCCCCTTCCCTTCCCTCTCCTCTCACATCCTTTCCATCCTCTCCCTTTCCCTCTCATCTCACATCCTTTCCATCCTCTCCCTTTCCCTCTCCTCTCACATCCTTTCCATCCTCTCCCTTCCCTCTCCTCTCACATCCTTTCCATTCTCTCCCTTTCCCTCTCCTCCCACATCATTTCAATCATCAACCTTTCCCACTCAAATCACATCCATTCCAGCCTCTCCCTTTCCCTCTCCTCTCACATCCTTTCCATCCTCTCCTTCTCCCTCTCTTCTCACATTCTTTCCATCCTCTCCCTTTCCCTCGCCTCTCACATACTTTCCATCCTCTCCCTTTCCCTCTCCTCTCAAATCCATCCATCCTCTCCTTCTCCCTCTCCTCTCACATCATTTCCATCCTCTTCCTCTCCCTCTTCTCTCAAATCCTTTCCATCATCTCCCTCTCCCTCTCCCTCTCCTCTCACATCCTTTCCATCCTCCCCCATTCCCTCTCCTTTCACATTCTTTCCATCCTAGCCCTTTCCCTCTCCTCTCACATCCTTTCCATCCTCTCCCTTTCCCTTTCCCTCTCCTCTCACATCCTTTCCATCCTCTCCCTTTCCCTTTCCCTCTCCTCCCACATCATTTCCATCATCAACCTTTCCCACTCAAATCACATCCTTTCCAGCCTCTCCCTTTCCCTCTCCTCTCACATCCTTTCCATCCTCTCCCTTTCCCTCTCCTCTCACATCCTTTCCATCATCTCCCTTTACCTCTCCTCTCATATCCTTTCCATCCTCTCCCTCTCCTCTCACATCCTTTCCATCCTCTGCCTCTCCCTCTCTTCTCACATCCTTTCCATCCTCTCCCTCTCCCTCTCCTCTCACATCCTCTCCCTCTCACATCCTTTCCATCCTCCCCCTTTCCCTCCCCTCTCACATCCTTTCCATCCTCGCCCTTTCTCTCTCATCTCACATCCTTCCCATCCTTCACCTTTCCTTCTCCTCTCACATCCTTCCATCCTCTCCCTTTCCTTCTCATCTCACATTCTTTCCATCCTCTCCCTTTCCCTTTCCTCTCACATTCTTTCCATCCTCTCCCTTTCCCTCTCCTCTCACATTCTTTCCATCCTCTCCCTCTCCTCTCCTCTCCTCTCACATCCTTTCCATCCTCTCCCTTTCCCTCCCCTCTCACATCCTTTCCATCCTCGCCCTTTCTCTCTCATCTCACATCCTTCCCATCCTTCACCTTTCCTTCTCCTCTCACATCCTTCCATCCTCTCCCTTTCCTTCTCATCTCACATTCTTTCCATCCTCTCCCATCCCTCTCCTCTCACATTCCTTTCCATCCTCTCCCTTTCCCTCCCCTCTCACATCCTTTCCATCCTCGCCCTTTCTCTCTCATCTCACATCCTTCCCATCCTTCACCTTTCCTTCTCCTCTCACATCCTTCCATCCTCTCCCTTTCCTTCTCATCTCACATTCTTTCCATCCTCTCCCTCTCCCTCTCCTCTCACATTCCTTCCATCCTCTCCCTTTCCCTCTCCTCTCACATCCTTTCCATCCTCTCCGTCTCTTTCTCTTTCTCTTTTTCTTACATCTCCCTTTATCTGCTCTTTGCTTCCCCCAAATGATCATCCCATCTCTGTCCCTCCTTTCCCCTCCCCTGTATCCCTCCCCCATGTCCTTCCCTTCCTCACTACCTATCCTTTCCCTCTACCCCTCTCTCTCCCTCCCTCATTCACTTCCTCCCTCCCTCCCCTGTCCTTCCCTCCTTCCCTCCACCCCTCTCTCTCCCTCTCTCCATCACTCCCTCCACTCCCTCCACTCCCCCCTCTCTCCTTCACTCCCTCCACTCCCTCCACTCCCCCCTCTCTCCTTCACTCCCTCCACTACCTCCCTCCCTCTCTCCCCAGTCTCCCTCATCATGTCCTTTCCTCCACCCCCTCATGCTCCCTCCCTCCCCATCTACCTCTCTCCTTCTCTCCACTCCCCCCTCTCCCTCCCTCAGTCTCTCCCCCCCAACCCCCACTTTCCCCATACTGTATGTTTTGTTGAAATAGCATCAGAAAGCCTCAAGCTAACGTGTTCTGTCATGGTTAACATCCTCTGTTGAGAGGCTACAATGTGTTCTGTCATGGTTAACATCCCCTGTTGAGAGGCTACAACATGTTCTGTCATAAGTAACATCCTCTGTTGAGAGGCTACAACATGTTCTGTCATAAGTAACATCCCCTGTTGAGAGGCTACAACGTGTTCTGTCATGGTTAACATCATCTGTTGAGAGGCTACAACGTGCTCTGTCATGGTGTTATTACTTTTTGCTATGGATATTCAAGATTATTTACTGATGAATTACTGGAATAATTAAGTTAATCTAAGAGGGCACCATTAAGAGTTGGATATAGAGAAACCCTTGAATTAACTCTATCAGTAGTTATCATTAACCGTTATACCATTGATCAATATATCAACAATATAATCAACAGTCTTACTATGTTCTCATTCTGAGCCGTTAGCTCTGGAATCCAGTCACTCTCAAATCACTTCAATGCAACAAATAATTAATTCAATGTTTTATTCACTAGACTAAATAAGGAATAGACATGAACTAGGCCAGTGGTTCCCAACCTTTTTTGGTTACTGTACCACCAACTGAACGTTGCTCTGCCTGGAATACCCCTGAAGTACCCCCTCATGTGCATTTTACCAGTAGGCCTATGGTCTCATGAGTCTTATCAAGTACCCCCTGTGGATAGGCCAAGTACCCCCATCCTCTGTTGAGAGCCTACAACATGTTCTCTCATGGGTTAACATCCTCTGTTTAGAGGCTACAACATGTTCTGTCATGGTTAACATCCTCTGTTGAGAGGCTACAACATGTTCTCTCATGGGTTAACATCCTCTGTTGAGAGGCTACAACATGTTCTGTCATGGTTAACATCCTCTGTTGAGAGGCTACAACATGTTCTCTCATGGGTTAACATCCTCTGTTGAGAGGCTACAACATGTTCTGTCATGGTTAACATCCTCTGTTGAGAGGCTACAACATGTTCTCTCATGGGTTAACATCCTCTGTTGAGAGGCTACAATGTGTTCTGTCATAAGTAACATCCTCTGTTGAGAGGCTACAATGTGTTCTGTCATAAGTAACATCCTCTGTTGAGAGGCTACAATGTGTTCTGTCATAAGTAACATCCCCTGTTGAGAGGCTACAACGTGTTCTGTCATAAGTAACATCCTCTGTTGAGAGGCTACAACATGTTCTGTCATAAGTTACATCCTCTGTTGAGGCTACAATGTGTTCTGTCATAAGTAACATCCTCTGTTGAGGCTACAATGAGGTCCTAATCTGGATCATCATACAACTCTACACCATGACTGCAATACAAAATGGACGCTTTCTAAATGGCCTTGCTGCTCAAGTAGTCTGTGTCTGTGTGTTTGTTTGTGTGTGTGTGTGTGTTTGTGTGTGTGTGTGTGTGTGTAACTGTGTGAAGTGACTAGCTAGTTAGCGGTGCGCACAAGTATTGTTTCAATCGGTGACGTCACTCGTTCTGAGACCTTCTTTCCTTTGCTCTGGAAGGGGCCGTGGCTTTTGTGGAGCGATAGGTAATGATGCTTCGTGGGTGACTGTTGTTGATGTGCTCAGAGGGTCCCTGGTTCGAGCACAGGTTGGTGGCGAGGAGAGGGATGGAACACTGTTACCTGTGTGTGTGCGAGGACGTGTTTGTGTGTGTGCGTTTGGTAGGATTACCAGGAAATTGGATTCTTTCTCGTCCTTAGGCCTTAGTGTAGATTTCCATTGAAAGATGCTTAACTTCAGCCCGGGGCTGGAAACACACCAACTTGTTTTACATATAGAGTGCATCCATTTTTTTCTGTCTCTAGAAAGTTATGTGAATAACAATCATTTCTTTCAAAGCAGCAGAAACAGGTCTGTTTCCCAAATGGCAACCTATTCCCTACACAGGTCCCATAGGGCTCTGGTCAAAAGTAGTGCACTACGTAGGGAATAGGGTGGCATTTGTGACGCAGGGGCGTTTTGCTGACTGTTCTACATGAAGAGTATTTGGGGGGTTTCAACATCTAACTAAATTGCAAGGGAAGCAAAACATGGCTTGCCTTCAATAATTGATATTGATTACAATCATTAGTGTGAGAATAATGAATTATCCCCCAGCGATTACCTGTAATTTGTTTCTGAAACACCAATACCTGTCTGTGATATGATGTCAGCTACTGTAAATTATGCCTAGATTAAACCCTTACTGTAAATTACGCCTAGATTAAACCCTTACTGTATAGTACGCCTAGATTAAACCCTTACTGTAAATTACGCCTAGATTAAACCCTTACTGTAAATTACTCCTAGATTAAACCCTTACTGTAAATTACTCCTAGATTAAACCCTTACTGTAAATTATGCCTAGATTAAACCCTTACTGTAAATTACTCCTAGATTAAACCCTTACTGTAAATTACTCCTAGATTAAACCCTTATTCCGGAAGGTCGGCGCTATAGCGTGATTGAAATGTAAAGTACATTTGCATATTGTTGGCTCAATGGTAAATTACCTTTACATTTTAATCACGCGATAACGCAGATCTTCCACAATATGGATTGGATCTAGGCCTTACACTCACCGTGCTGTTTTTTTACTTTCCACCTGTGTTTGACTGAAAATGCAGCCTAAATACTCCTCTATGAACACGTGTTAGTTCATCACACTAGTCTCTATGCCCATTGGTTCTCAATAACCTGGTACTAAATCATAAGTAATTGTCATGTTCTGTCACATCAGTATTCAGATGAAATACGGCTGAATTTTCAGAGTCTTGTCAAACATCAGTTGGGTGACCCTCTTCCCTTCTATTCCCCGTCTCTGATGTCCTGTATCCTGGTCTGCAGCCCGAATGGCACCCTATTCCTTATATAATGAACATAGGGCTCTGGTCAAAAGCAGTGCACAATGTAAGGCAGGGGCCGGCAACAGGCCCATGAGTGTGTTTGGTTTTATGGGCCGCCAAAGTTAGTAAAAAATCAATAGTTGATTTTCGTTTTTGGTCAGAAAATACTTTAATCACCAGGAATTCTGTTAAAATGTAGTTTAATTTAGGGAATCTGTTCCCAATTATTCCCACAAATAATAAAAGAGACAGAGACAGAGAGAGAGAGAGAGAGAGAGAGAGAGAGAGAGAGAGAGAGAGAGAGAGAGAGAGAGAGAGAGAGAGAGAGAGAGAGAGAGAGAGAGAGGGGAGAGAGAGAGAGAGAGATGTATGTGATGCCTTTCTCCCATATTGTGAAGCTACTTTCCCTCCATTGAAAGCAATGTATTCACTTAGGCATCAACACTAATATTTTCCCATTGACTGCAATGTGTATTGACATAAATGTCAACCGTCACACCCATCTTTTCCCACTGACAGCAATATAATGACATTACTGTGACAATTTACCTTTTCTAAAAAACGTGCCAGGACGTTTTCATGCTGATAATGGGCTGAGCAAGCATTTACATTTACATTTAAGTCATTTAGCAGACGCTCTTATCCAGAGCGACTTACAAATTGGTGCATTCAACTTAGGATAGCCAGTGGGACAACCACCCTATTTTTTAAATTTTTTTATGTAATCTATATATATATATTGTTTTTTTTTATGGGGGGGGTGGGGGAGTGGGGGGGGAGGTAGAAGGATTACTGTTATACTATTCCAGGTATTCCTTAAAGAGGTTGGGTTTCAAGTGTCTCCGGAAGGTGGTCAGTGACTCCGCTGTCCTGGCGTCATGGGGGAGCTTGTTCCTCCATTGGGGTGCCAGAGCAGCGAATAGCTTTGACTGGGCTGAGCGGGAACTGTGCTTCCGTAGAGGTAGGGAGGCTAGCAGGCCAGAGGTGGATGAACGTAGAGCCCTCGTTTGGGTGTAGGATCAGAGCCTGAAGGTAAGGAGGTGCCGTTCCCCTCACAGCTCCGTATGCAAGCACCATGGTTTTGTAGAAGATGCGAGCTACAACTGGAAGCCAGTGCACTCTGTTAGTCAGATTTGATGAAATATAACAGAACAGATTAACTGGAATGAAATTCCCTCTCACAGGATGGGTTTGCTCAGTAGTTGGTATTCAGACTTACCTTATGAAGCTGCTGTCACGCCCTGGCTCTGGGGACTCTCGTATGTTGAGCCAGGGTGTTAATTTCTAGGTTTTGTAATTCTATGTTGGCCAGGGTGGCTCCCAATCAGAGACGGCTGTAGCTCGTTGTCTCTGATTGGGAGCCATACTTAGGTAGCCGTTAGGCATTCATTTGGTGTGGTTTCTTGTTCCGTGTTGGTTGGTGTATGTAACCAGGGACGTCACGTTATCGTTTTGTTGTTTTGTTCGTGTGATCATTATTTAATAAATATGTTCGCATTCCACGCTGCGCCTTGGTCCTCTGTTCCCGACGATCGTGACAGCTGCATAACAGGCTTTGCATGCGTGGTTCCCTTGCATGCGCTGAACAAATATAATTAAACTGCAGAAAACCCTCCCACTTACCGGAGTTTTAATTCAATAGGGTTTTCAGTATTTAAATGGGATTACATTGAGATTTAGTTTCAGTGGCCTACACACAATACCCCATAATGTGAAAGTGGAGTTATGTTTTTATACATTTCTACAAATGAATACACAATGAAAAGCTGAAATGTCTTGAGTCAATAAGTATTCAACCCCCTTTTGTTATGGCAAGCCTAAATAAGTTCAGGAGTAAAAATGTGCTTAACAAGTCACAAACTAAGTTGCAATAATAGTGAATCCTAAAGAGTATGTTGACGCACCTGTGTAACATAATAAAATAATACAAAATCTGTCCGTTTAAGATTGAGATATCTAGCTTGCATGGGGTGCGTCTCAATACGCCTCATCCGCTTTTTGTCGGCCTTCTACCTTCTGCGGTGGAAGGTGGCTGAGCTACAGAGGTGGAAGGTGGCCGAGCTACAGAGGTGGAAGGTGGCCCGAGCTACAGAGGTGGAAGGTGGCCGAGCTACAGAGGTGGAAGGTGGCCGAGCTACAGAGGTGGAAGGTGGCCGAGCTACAGAGGTGGAAGGTGGCCGAGCTACAGAGGTGGAAGGTGGCCGAGCTACAGAGGTGGAAGGTGGCCGAGCTACAGAGGTGGAAGGTGGCCGAGCTACAGAGGTGGAAGGTGGCTGAGCTACAGAGGTGGAAGGGGGCCGAGCTACAGAGGTGGAAGGTGGCCGAGCTACAGAGGTGGAAGGTGGCCGAACTACAGAGGTGGAAGGTGGCCGAGCTACAGAGGTGGAAGGTGGCCGAGCTACAGAGGTGTTTGACAGTTATTTTCGGTCTTCTCCCGAAAACGTCTATCGCGTTCGAACGGTTTGGCCTACACACTAATAACACCACTCTATGGAAAGAAAGATGAGACTCTCACAAACACGATGGTGTCCCAGAAGTGTCACGGCACTCGTCTGAAGGTATATATATATATAAAATAAATACAAATGAATGGAATTATGGAGGTACTGTAGTTTTGTGCCAACAAAAATAAGGGGGTAAATATGTGTCCTCCCCACCTCAGCAATGGCTTAGACTTTTAGAGGTTAACATGATTTTTGAATGACTACCTCATCTCTGTACCCTACACATAGAATTATCTGTAAGGTAAAAAAAAAAAAAAAAAAAAAAAAAGCAGACATTGAATATCCCTTTGATCATGGTGAAGTTATGAATTACACTTTGGATGGTGTATCAATACACCCAGTCATTACAAAGATACAGGCATCTTTCCTAACTCAGTTGCCGGAGAGGAAGGAAACCGCGTTCAATGGCTGTGATAGGAGAAAACTGAGGATGGATCAACAACATTGTAGTTACTCCACGATACTAACCTAAATGATAGAGTGAAAAGAAGGAAGCCTGTACAGAATAAAAATATTCCAAAATATGCGTCCTGTTTGCAATAAGGCACTAAAGTAATACTGCAAAACATGTGGCAAAGAAATGAACTTAATGTCCAGAATACAAAGCATTATGTTTGGGGCAAATCCAACACAACACATCATTGAGTACCACTCTTCATATTTTCAAGCATGGTGGTGGCTGCATCATGCTTGTCATTGGCAAGGACCAGGGAGTTTTTTAGGATACAAAGAAACACAATAGAGCTAAGCACAGGCAAAATCCTAGAGGAAAACGTAGTTCAGTCTGCTTTCCAACAGACACTTGGAGACAAATTCACCTTTCAGCTGGACAATTACCTAAAACACAAAGCCAAATATACACTGGAGTTGCTTACCAAGATGACATTGAATGTTCTTGAGTGGCCTAGTTACAGTTTTTACTTAAATTGGCTTGAAAATCTATGGCAAGACTTGAAAATGTCTGTCTATACCAGTGGAGGCTGCTGAGGGGAGGATGGCTCATAATAATGTCTGGAATGGAGCAAATGGAATGGCATCAAACACTTGGAAAACATGCGTTTGATGTAAAGTATTTGATACCATTCCACCCATTCCACTCCAGCCATTACCATGAGTTCATCCTCCCCAATTAAGTTACCACCAACCTCCTGTGGTCTAGATATGATCTACAACCAACTTGAAAGAGTTAGAATTTTTTTTAAAATAAGAAGTACATTCCAGGTGGGCAAAGCTCTTAGATACTTACCCAGAAATAGTCACAGCTGTAATCATTGCCAAAGGGGATTCTAACATGTAAAAAATTATTGCATTTTTCTTCCACTTTGACATTACAGAGTATTTTGTGTAAAGCGTTGACAAAAAAGGACAAATCAATTTTAATCCCATTTTTTTAACACAACAAAACATGGAAAAAGTATATGAACTACATGAGCCAAAACGGAAAACATACATTTATGATGAGATGCCTTGTAAACTGTGCTGACATACTATGAATTGCTGTGTCTGATATTTATTTTGAGCATTTTCATAAAGACTGTATGTTTTCTAACATACTAAAGGTATGTGGACACCTGTTTGTCGAACATCTCATTCCAAAATCATGGGCATTAATATGGAGTTGGTCCCCCCCTTTGCTGCTATAACAGCCTCCACTCTTCTGGGAAGGCTTTCCACTAGATGTTGGAACATTGCTGCGGGGACTTGCTTCCATTTAGCCACAAGAGCATTAGTGAGGTCGGGCACTGATGTTGGGTGATTAGGCCTGGCTCGCAGTCAGCGTTCCAATTTATCCCAAAGGTGTTCGATGGGGTTGAGGTCAGGGCTCTGTGCAGGCCAGACAAGCTCTTCCACACCGATCTCAACAAACCATTTCTGTATGGTCCCCGCTTTGGGCACAGTGGCATTGTCATGGTGAAACAGGAAAGAGCCTTCCCCAAACTGTTGCCACAAAGTTGGAAGCACAGAATCGTCAAGAATGTCATTGTATGTTGTGGCGTTAAGATTTGCCTTCACTGGAACTAAGGGGCCTAGCCTGAACCATGAAAAACCGCCCCAGACCAAAATTCCTCCTCCACCAAAATGTACAGTTGGCACTATGCATTGGGGCAGGTAGCGTTCTCCTGGCATCCGCCAAACCCATATTTGTCCGTCGGACTTCCAGGTGATGAAGCGTTTCCACTGATCCAGAGTCCTATAGCGGCGAGCTTTTCACCACTCCAGCCAACGCTTGACATTATCTTGATAATGATCATTTTATATTGATCTTAGGCTTGTGTGCGGCTGCTCGGCCATGGAAACCCATTTCATGAAGCTCCTGACGAACAGTTCTTGTGCTGACGTTGCTTCCAGAAGCAGTTTGGAACTCGGCAGTGAGTGTTGGAACCGAGGACAATTTTTACGTGCTACGTGTTTCAGCACTTGGCGGTCCTGTTCTGTGAGCTTGTGTGGCCTACCACTTCGCGGCTGAGCCGTTGTTGCTCTTAGACGTTTGCACTTCACAATAAGAGCACTTACAGCTGACCGGGGCAGCTCTAGCAGGGCCGAAACTTTGACGAACTGACTTGTTGAAAAGGTAGCATCCTATGACGGTGCCATGTTGAAAGTCACTGAGCTCTTCAGTAAAGCCATTCTAATGCCAATGTTTGTCTATGGAGATTGCATGGCTGTGTGCTCGATTTTATACACCTGTTCAGACCCAATGACTTTTTCCATATTTTGTTACGTTACAGCCTTATTCTGAAATGGGTTTTCCTCATCAATCTACACACAATAACTCATAATGACAAAGTGAAAACAGGTTTTTAGATTTTTTTGCAAATTTATTAAAAATAATAATAAAAAGTCCCTTATTTACATAAGTATTCAGACCCTTTGCTATGAGACTCGAAATTGAGCTCAGGAGCATCCTGTTTCCATTGATCATCCTTGAGCTGTATTTACAACTTGATTGGAGTTTACCTGTGGTAAATTCAATTGATTGGACATGATTTGGAAAGGCACACACCTGTATATCTAAGGTCCCACAGTTGACAGTGAATGTCAGAGCAAAAACCAAGTCATGAGATCGAAGGAATTGTCCGTAACGCTCCGAGACAAGATTTTGTCGAGGCACAGATCTGGGGAAGGGTACCAAAAACATTCTGCAGCATTGAAGGTGCACAAGAACACAGTGGCCTCCATCATTCTTAAATGGAAGAAGTTTGGAACCAGCAAGACTCTTCCTAGAGCTGGTGGTCCGGCCAAACTGAGCAATCGGGGGAGTAGGGCCTTTGTCAGGGAGGTGACCAAGAATCCGATGGTCACTCTGACAGATCTCTAGAGTTCCTCTGTGGATATGGGAGAACCTTCCAGAAGGACAAACATCTCTGCAGCACTCCACCAATTAGGCCTTTGTGGTAAAGCAGCCAGACGGAAGCCAATCCTCAGTAAAAGGCACATGACAGCCCACTTGGAGTTTTCCAAAAGGCACCAAAAGACTCTCAGACCATGAGAAACAAGATTATCTGGTCTGATGAAACCAAGATTGAACTCCTTGGCCTGAATGCCAAGCGTCATGTCTGGAGGAATCCTGGCACCATACCTACGGTGAAGCATGGTGGTGGCAGCATCACGCCGTGGGGATGTTTTTCAGCGGCAGGGAATGGGAGACTTGTTTGGATCAAGGAAAAGATGAACGGAGCAAAGTACAGAGAGATCCTTGATGAAAACCTGCTCCAGAGCGCTCAGGACCTCACACTGGGGCGAAGGTTCACCTTCCCACAGGAAAACGACCCTAAGTACACAGACAAGACAACGCAGGAGTGGCTTCGGGACAAGTCTCTGAATGTTCTTGAGTGGCCCAGCCATAGCCCTGACTTGAACCCGATCTAACATCTCTGGAGAGACCTGAAAATAGATGTGCAGCAACGCTCCCCATCCAACCTGACAGAGCTTGAGAGGATCTGCAGAGAAGAATGGGAAAAACTCCCCAAATACTGGTCTGCCAAGCTTGTAGGGCGGCAGGTAGCTTAGTGGTTAAGAGTGTTGTGCCAGTAACCGAAAGATCGCTGGTTCTAATCCCCAAGCCGACTATGTGAAAAATCTGTTGATGTGCCCTTGAGCAAGGCACTTAACCCTAATTGCTCATGTAAGTCGCTCTGGATAGGAGCGTCTGCTAAATGACTAAAATGTAAATGTAATACCCAAGAGACTCTAGGCTGTAATCACTGCCAAAGGTGCTTCAAGAATGTACTAAGTAAAGGGTCTGAATACTTATGTAAATACGATATTTCAATTTTTTATTTGTAATAAATTAAATTAAAAAATAAAACTGTTTTTGCTTTGTCATTATTGAGTATTGTGTGGAGAATGATGAGATAAGAAAAAAACTATTTAATCAAAAAGTCTGTAACGTTACAAAATGTGGAACAAGTTCAGGGGTATGAATACTTTCTGAATGCGCTGCATATATAGACTACCAGTCAAAAGTTTGGACACACCTACTCATTCCAGGGTTTTTATCTATTTTTACTATTTTTTTTTACATTGTAGAATAATAGTGAAGACATCAAAACTATGAAATAACACACATGTAATCATATAGTAACCAAAAAAAAGTGTTAAACAAATCAAAATATATTTCATATTTGAGATTCTTCAAATTGCCAACCTTTGCCTTGATGACAGCTTTGCACACTCTTGGCATTCTCTCAACCAGCTTCATGAAGTAGTCACCTGGAATGCATTTCAATTAACAGGTGTGCCTTCTTAAAAGTTAATTTGTGGAATTTATTTCCTTCTTAATGTGTTTGAGCCAATCAGTTGTGTTGTGACAAGGTATAGAGAAGATAACCCTATTTGGTAAAAGACCAAGTCCATATTATGGCAAGAACAGCTCAAATAAGCAAAGAGAAACGACAGCTCGTCATTACTTTTAGACATGAAGGTCAGTAAATACGGAAAATTACAAGAACATTGAACGTTTCTTCAAGTGTAGTCGCAACTAAATTGTTAAGCGCTTTGATGAAACTGGCTCTCATGAGTACCACCACAGGAATGGAAGACCCAGAGTTACCTCTGCTGCAGAGGAAAGTTCATTTGAATTACCAGCTTCAGATATTGCAGCCCAAATAACTGCTTCACAGAGTTCAAGTCACAGACACATCCAAGTAAAAGAAGAGACTTGCTTGGGCTAAGAAATACGAGCAAAGGACATCAGACCGGTGGAAATGTGTCTTTTGGTCTGGTGTCCAAATGGAGATTTTTGGTTCCAACCGCCGTGTCTTTGTGAGATGCAGAGTAGGTGAACGGATGATCTCCGCATGTGTATTTCCCACCGTAAAGCATGGAGGAGGAGGTTTTATGGTGTGTGGGTGCTTTGCTAGTGACACTGTCTGTGATTTATTTAGAATTCAAGGCACCACAGCATTCTGCAGCGATACGCCATCCCATCTGGTTTGGGCTTATTGGGACTATCATTTGTTTTCCAACAGGACAGTGACCCAACACACCTTCAGGCTGTGTAAGGGCTATTTTACCAAGAAGGAGAGTGCTGCATCAGATGACCTGGCCTCCACAATCCCCCGACCTCAACCAAATTGAGATGGTTTGGGATGAGTCTGACCACAGAGTGAAGGAAAAGCAGCCAACAAGTGCTCAGCATATGTGGGAACTCCTTCAAGACTGTTGGAAAAGCATTCCATGTGAAGCTGGTTGAGAGAATCCATATTGGGTGAACCGTTTAGGAATTATAGCACTGTTTTTACATAGTCCCCCCATTGTAGGGGACAAAAAGTACTGCGACAAATTCACTTATATGTGTATTAAAGCAGTCAAAAGTTAAGTATTTGGTCTCATATTCATAGCACGCAGTGATTACACAAAGCTTGTGACTCTACAAACTTGTTGGATGCATTTGCTATTTGTTTTGGTTGTGTTTCATATTATTTTGTGCCCAGTAAAAATGAATGGTAAATAATGTATTGTGTTATTTTGGAGTAACTTTTATTGTAAATAAGAATAGAATATGTTTTCTGAACACTTCTACATTCATGTGGATGCTACCATGGTTACGGATAGTCCTGAATTAATCATGAATATTGATCAGTTAAAGTTAGTAGCAGAAACATCATACAATAACAGCAGAGGTTAGCATTTTTTGGGGGGTATGATATATGCATCTGTAACTTTCTCACTCATCATTATTCATGATTCATTCAGGACTATCCGTAACCATGGTAGCATTCACATTAACGTAGAAGTGTTTATAAAACATATTATATTATTATTTAGAATAAAATGGACCAAAATGACACAGCAAATGCATCCAACAAGTTTGTAGAACTGACAGTCTGCACTTTAACCTCACGGTCATTGTATTATTTCAAATTCAAAGTGCTGGAGTACAGAGCCAAAGAAAATGCTTTGTAGAATAATAGTGAAGACATCAAAACTGTGAAATAACACATATGGAATCATGTAGTAACCAAAATAGTGTTAAACAAATCAAAATATATTTTTATATTTGAGATTATTCAAAGTAGCCACCCTTGATGACAGCTTTGCACAGTCTTAGCATGATTCCATATGTATTATTTCATAGTTTTGATGTCTTCACTACTATTCTACAATGTAGAAAATAGTAAAAATGAAGAAAAACCCTTGAATAAGTAGGTGTTCTAAAACGTTTTACTGGTATTGCATATATATATATATATATATATATATATATATATATATATATATACTTTTTTGGTCCACCCACATTTCTGCCGGTCCACCCACTAACGAATTCCTGGCTATGCCACTGTTTTGTGCTTAGTCGTTGTCAATTAGCAGTGTACAAATTATTGTAGTTATGTTCCAGCCCCCCGACGACCTTTCGCTCCGATAAAAATTGGCCGGCAGGCTGAATCTAGTCGCCTACCCCAGATGTAGGGAATACACGAGTCCCTATCAGTCTGTCACTAACATAGCAGTCCACCTTCAACGATCGGAAGGTTCCGGAATTAGCCAGACCTGAGGAGGAAGCAGAATTATTATTATGACATCACTAGGGAGAGGAAGAGAAAACTAGGTTTGTGACATCACAGAGAATGGTTTGTGACATCACAGAGAATGGTTTGTGACATCACAGAGAATGGTTTGTGACATCACAGAGAATGGTTTGTGACATCACAGAGATTGGTTTGTGACATCACAGAGAATGGTTTGTGACATCACAGAGAATGGTTTGTGACATCACAGAGAATGGTTTGTGACATCACAGAGAATGGTTTGTGACATCACAAAGAATGGTTTGTGACATCACAGAGAATGGTTTGTGACATCACAGAGAATGGTTTGTGACATCACAGAGAATGGTTTGTGACATCACAGAGAATGGTTTGTGACATCACAGAGAATGGTTTGTGACATCACAGAGAATGGTTTGTGACATCACAGAGAATGGTTTGTGACATCACAGAGAATGGTTTGTGACATCACAGAGAATGGTTTGTGACATCACAGAGAATGATTTGGGACATCACAGAGAATTGTTTGCGACATCACAGAGAATGGTTTGTGACAATGCCAACGTGAAAACACCTTGTACGGAAGACAACTCAACAAAAGTGTACCATAAGAAAGTATTACTTGGGTATTCTTTCTGTTCCGAAAAGAATCAACGGTTAAAACTGTTTAAACCAATAAGGTGTCGATTTAAATCCTCATACATGACATATCATCAAAGGTAAAAATACGTTGTGCATGTTGCATGTTCCAACATATGTCACCTTAATGTTATATGAAGTACGTGCACATGCATGGTGACAGATGACCTTCTCTCATGGGCTTGATGAGGAACAATTCAATTTAACACTGATCCTCTGTGTTCTCTCCCTCTCTCTCTCTCCTCATATTGATGGAATGTAATTAGGCTGGATGTGATCATGTCTTACATCTGGAGTGTTACAGATGCCAGCAACCCCCCCCAGCTCCCTTCCTCCCCCAGCAGCTCCCTTCCTCCCCCAGCAGCTCCCTTCCTCCCCCAGCAGCCCCCTTCCTCCCCCAGCAGCCCCCTTCCTCCCCCAGCAGCCCCATTCCTCCCCCAGCAGCCCCCTTCCTCCCCCAGCAGCTCCCTTCCTCCCAAAGCAGCTCCCTTCCTCCCTCAGCATCTCCCTTCCTCCCTCAGCAGCTCCCTTCCTCCCCCAGCAGCTCCCTTCCTCCCCCAGCAGTTCCCTTCCTCCCAAAGCAGCTCCCTTCCTCCCTCAGCAGCTCCCTTCCTCCCCCAGCAGCTCCCTTCCTCCCCCAGCCTCCTTCCTCCCCCAGCAGCTCCCTTCCTCCCCCAGCAGCTCCCTTCCTCTTCCAGCAGCTCCCTTCCTTCCCCAGCAGCTCCCTTCCTCCCCCAGCACCTCCCTTCCTCCCCCAGCAGCCCCCTTCCTCCCCCAGCAGCTCCCTTCCTCCCCCAGCAGCTCCCTTCCTCCCCCAGCAGCTCCCCTCCTCCCCCAGAACCTCCCTTCCTCCCCCAGCAGCTCCCTTCCTCCCCCAGCAGCTCCCTTCCTCCCCCAGCAGCTCCCTTCCTCCCCCAGCAGCTCCCTTCCTCCCCCAGCAGCCCCCTTCCTCCCCCAGCAGCCCCCATCCTTCCCCAGCAGCTCCCTTCCTCCCCCAGCAGCTCCCTTCCTCCCCCCAGCAGCCCCCCTTCCTCCCCCAGCAGCTCCCTTCCTTCCCCAGCAGCTCCCTTCCTCCCCCAGCACCTCCCTTCCTCCCCCAGCAGCCCCCTTCCTCCCCCCAGCAGCTCCCTTCCTCCCCCCAGCAGCTCCCTTCCTCCCCCCAGCAGCTCCCCTCCTCCCCCAGAACCTCCCTTCCTCCCCCAGCAGCTCCCTTCCTCCCCCAGCAGCTCCCTTCCTCCCCAGCACCTCCCTTCCTCCCCCAGCACCTCCCTTCCTCCCCCAGCAGTTCCCTTCCTCCCCCAGCACCTCCCTTCCTCCCCCAGCACCTCCCTTCCTCCCCCAGCACCTCCCTTCCTCCCCCAGCACCTCCCTTCCTCCCCCCAGCACCTCCCTTTCTCCCCCCAGCACCTCCCTTCCTCCCCCCAGCACCTCCCTTCCTCTCCCAGCATCTCCCTTCCTTCCCCAGCAGCTCCCTTCCTCCCCCCAGCAGCTCCCCTCCTCCCCCAGAACCTCCCTTCCTCCCCCCAGCAGCTCCCTTCCTCCCCCCAGCAGCTCCCTTCCTCCCCAGCACCTCCCTTCCTCCCCCCAGCACCTCCCTTCCTCCCCCCAGCAGTTCCCTTCCTCCCCCAGCACCTCCCTTCCTCCCCCAGCACCTCCCTTCCTCCCCCAGCACCTCCCTTCCTCCCCCAGCACCTCCCTTCCTCCCCCCAGCACCTCCCTTCCTCCCCCAGCAGCTCCCTTCCTCCCCCAGCAGCTCCCTTCCTCCCCCAGCAGCTCCCTTCCTCTTCCAGCAGCTCCCTTCCTTCCCCAGCAGCTCCCTTCCTCCCCCAGCACCTCCCTTCCTCCCCCCAGCAGCCCCCTTCCTCCCCCAGCAGCTCCCTTCCTCCCTCAGCAGCTCCCTTCCTCCCCCAGCAGCTCCCCTCCTCCCCCAGAACCTCCCTTCCTCCCCCAGCAGCTCCCTTCCTCCCCCAGCAGCTCCCTTCCTCCCCCAGCAGCTCCCTTCCTCCCCCAGCAGCTCCCTTCCTCCCCCCAGCAGCCCCCCTTCCTCCCCCAGCAGCCCCCATCCTTCCCCAGCAGCTCCCTTCCTCCCCCAGCAGCTCCCTTCCTCCCCCAGCAGCCCCCTTCCTCCCCCAGCAGCTCCCTTCCTTCCCCAGCAGCTCCCTTCCTCCCCCAGCACCTCCCTTCCTCCCCCAGCAGCCCCCCTTCCTCCCCCCAGCAGCTCCCTTCCTCCCCCCAGCAGCTCCCTTCCTCCCCCAGCAGCTCCCCTCCTCCCCCCAGAACCTCCCTTCCTCCCCCAGCAGCTCCCTTCCTCCCCCCAGCAGCTCCCTTCCTCCCCAGCACCTCCCTTCCTCCCCCCAGCACCTCCCTTCCTCCCCCAGCAGTTCCCTTCCTCCCCCCCAGCACCTCCCTTCCTCCCCCAGCACCTCCCTTCCTCCCCCAGCACCTCCCTTCCTCCCCCAGCACCTCCCTTTCTCCCCCAGCACCTCCCTTCCTCCCCCAGCACCTCCCTTCCTCTCCCAGCAGCTCCCTTCCTCCCCCAGCAGCTCCCTTCCTCCCCCAGCAGCTCCCTTCCTCCCCCAGCAGCTCCCTTCCTCCCCCAGCACCTCCCTTCCTCCCCCAGCAGCTCCCTTCCTCCCCCAGCAGCTCCCTTCCTCCCCCAGCAGCTCCCTTCCTCCCCCAGCAGCTCCCTTCCTCTTCCAGCAGCTCCCTTCCTTCCCCAGCAGCTCCCTTCCTCCCCCCAGCACCTCCCTTCCTCCCCCAGCAGCCCCCTTCCTCCCCCAGCAGGTCCCTTCCTCCCCCCAGCAGCTCCCTTCCTCCCCCAGCAGCTCCCCTCCTCCCCCAGAACCTCCCTTCCTCCCCCCAGCAGCTCCCTTCCTCCCCCCAGCAGCTCCCTTCCTCCCCCCAGCAGCTCCCTTCCTCCCCCCAGCAGCTCCCTTCCTCCCCCCAGCAGCCCCCTTCCTCCCCCAGCAGCCCCCATCCTTCCCCAGCAGCTCCCTTCCTCCCCCCAGCAGCTCCCTTCCTCCCCCAGCAGCCCCCTTCCTCCCCCAGCAGCTCCCCTTCCTTCCCCAGCAGCTCCCTTCCTCCCCCCAGCACCTCCCTTCCTCCCCCCAGCAGCCCCCTTCCTCCCCCAGCAGCTCCCTTCCTCCCCCAGCAGCTCCCTTCCTCCCCCCAGCAGCTCCCCTCCTCCCCCAGAACCTCCCTTCCTCCCCCCAGCAGCTCCCTTCCTCCCCCAGCAGCTCCCTTCCTTCCCCAGCAGCTCCCTTCCTCCCCCAGCAGCTCCCTTCCTCCCCCAGCAGTTCCCTTCCTCCCAAAGCAGCCCCCTTCCTACCCCAGCAGCTCCCTTCCTCCCCCAGCAGCTCCCTTCCTTCCCCAGCAGCTCCCTTCCTCCCCCAGCAGCTCCCTTCCTCCCCCCAGCAGCTCCCTTCCTCCCCCAGCAGCTCCCCTTCCTTCCCCAGCAGCTCCCTTCCTCCCCCAGCACCTCCCTTCCTCCCCCAGCAGCTCCCTTCCTCCCCCAGCAGCTCCCTTCCTCCCACAGCAGCTCCCTTCCTCTCCCAGCAGCCCCCTTCCTCCCCCAGCAGCTCCCTTCCTCCCCCAGCACCTCCCTTCCTCCCCCAGCACCTCCCTTCCTCCCCCAGCAGTTCCCTTCCTCCCCCAGCACCTCCCTTCCTCCCCCAGCACCTCCCTTCCTCCCCCAGCACCTCCCTTCCTCCCCCAGCACCTCCCTTTCTCCCCCAGCACCTCCCTTCCTCCCCCAGCACCTCCCTTCCTCTCCCAGCAGCTCCCTTCCTCCCCCCAGCAGCTCCCTTCCTCCCCCCAGCAGCTCCCTTCCTCCCCCAGCAGCTCCCTTCCTCCCCCAGCACCTCCCTTCCTCCCCCAGCAGCTCCCTTCCTCCCCCAGCAGCTCCCTTCCTCCCCCAGCACCTCCCTTCCTCCCCCAGCACCTCCCTTCCTCCCCCCAGCACCTCCCTTCCTCCCCCCAGCAGCCCCCCATCCTCCCCCAGCACCTCCCCTCCTCCCCCAGCAGCTCCCAGAGCTTTAGGTTTTATTCATCACTTGTTTATGAGCTGATTTGTCAGCTAGCCTTTAGGTCCTATTATTATAGAGTCACAGGCACACACAGAACCATACATCATTGGCTACATTACAATGAATTATGCATTAGTCTCTATGCTTCAGGAATGTGTATGTGTGTGGGGGGTTTGTGGGGAGGGGTGTGTGTGTGTGTGTGTGTGTGTGTGTGTGTGTGTGTGTGTGTGTGTGTGTGTGTGTGTGTGTGTGTGTGTGTGTGTGTATGTGTGTGAGGGGGTTTGTGGGGAGGGTGTGTGTGTGTGTGTGTGTGTGTGTGTGTGTGTGTGTGTGTGTGTGTGTGTGTGTGTGTATGTGTGTGGGGGGTTTGTGGGAGGGGTGTGTGTGTGTGTGTGTGTGTGTGTGTGTGTGTGTGTGTGTGTGTGTGGTGTGTGGTGTGTGGTGTGTGTGTGTGTGTGTGTGTGTGTGTGTGTGTGTGTGTGTGTGTGTGTGTGTGTGGTGTGTGGTGTGTGTGTGTGTGTGTGTGTGTGTGTGTGTGTGTGTGTGTGTGTGTGTGTGTGTGTGTGTGTGTGTGTGTGGCAGGCCAAGTCATCAGAGACAGCAGGTACATGCAGGCTACTGTAGAGGAATTCTAATGAAGGTGTGCTCCACCACAGTGTTCTATGGGGACAGTCGAAGGACCGATCCCTGCCTCCCCCAAATGACACCCCATCTCTTACACAGTGCACTACTTTTGACCAAATAACCTATGGGCGCAGTTCAAAAGTAGTGCACTACATAGGAAATAGGGTGCCATTTGGGACGTTTTCGCCGTGTATTTGTGAGTCAAGGACATGGAGAAAGACGTGTTTGACTACCCAGGGATGGAAACAGAGGACGCTGCTGGAGAAGACGTGTTTGTCATCAAAGGAGTTATCATCTTAGTGGTGGAGGTCATTGTCTACATGGGTGTATCTCTGGCTATGGGGTGTGCCAAGTATTCTAAAGAAAAAGGATGAATTGTTATTCTATTTTTGTCCTCTCTCTGTCTTTATCTCGTCTCTCTCGCTCTCTCTCTCTCTCTCGCTCTCTCTCTCTCTCTCTCTCTCTCTCTCTCTCTCTCTCTCTCTCTCTCTCTCTCTCTCTCTCTCTCTCTCTCTCTCTCTCTCTCTCTCTCTCTCTCTCTCTCTCTCTCTCTCTCTCTCTCTCTCTCTCTCTCTCTCTGGCTGTCTTTTCTGTAATCTCCAGGTGTGTGTGTTTCCAAGTTCACAGAGACCAGTCTGGGGTGGCATGACTGAATTGATGGTGCAAATCGCTGTAAAAATCTCTCTCCATCTCTCTCTTTTTCTCCTTCCTTCCCTCTCTCTCTCTCTCTCTCTCTCTCTCTCTCTCTCTCTCTCTCTCTCTCTCTCTCTCTCTCTCTCTCTCTCTCTCTCTCTCTCTCTCTCTCTCTCTCTCTCTCTCTCTCTCTCTCACTCTCTCTCTCTCTCTCTCTCTCTCTCTCTCTCCCTCTCTCTCTCTCTCTCTCTCTCTCTCTCTCTCGCAGTTCACGAAAAGTTAATTTGCTCTTTTAGTGATGATTAAAATGTAGGGGAGGCAGCTCATTTTAATATTTTGGAGCGTGGTTTGCTCACAGCTCTTTTTGTGCAACCGTGAGTGAGTTTCATTCCAGTTTATCTAATGTGTTGTGTTATGCTATTACATTTTATGTATAACTATAGCCAGTGATAGTGTTTTGTGAAAGACTCACGTATGGCCGTGTGCCAATTGATAACGGTTGACTAAATCAGTCGGTGGTTCTCAATTCTCTCCTCGGGCACCCCAGCTGTTCAAGAGGTCGTTCACTTGATTCAACTCGTCAATTAACACAATATTAACACCCTATGGAATTGTAACGATATAATATGGCTGACCAGAATAAAAAAAAAACCTCTATGGTTCTTCAAAAGGATCTACAAAGAACCTTTCAGATTGAGCATGGTTCTTTATAGAACCATTCTCCATAAAGGTTATATAAAGAACTATAAAAAGGGTTCTATATAGCCCCAAAAAAGGGTTGTAACTATAGCGGAACTCTTTTTTGGTGCTATATAGAACATTCTTTAATGGTTCTTTATAGAACCTTAGGAAATGTTTCTATATAGCACCATACAGGTTCCATTTAGAACCTTGTGAGAATGGGTATTTTTTTTAACCTGGGGAAAAAAAGCGTTCTACATAGCATGAAAAAGGGTTCTGCTATGGTTACAAGACAAAGAACCCCTATCTGGTAGTATTTAGAAATTTATTTTTTAGTGTGTAGGGAGAAAGAAGGGAGAGAGGAGGAGGGAGAGAGGAGGATGAGAGAGAGGACGAGGGAGAGAGGACGAGGGAGAGAGGAGGGTAAGAAGAGGGTGAGAGGAGGGTGAGAGAGGAGAAGGGAGAGAGGAGGAGGGAGCGAAGAGAAGGGAGAGAGGAGGTGGATGGAGAGAGGATGATGAGAGAGGAGGAGGAAGAGAGGAGGAGGGAGCGAAGAGAAGGGAGAGAGGAGGAGGGTGATAGAGTGGAGGATCGAGAGAGGAGAAGGGAGTGAGGAGAAGGGAGAGAGGAGGAGGGAGAGAGGAGGGGGGAGAGGAGGAGGGAGAGAGGAGGAGGGAGAGAGAGGAGGAGGGAGAGAGGAGGAGGGAGAGAGAGGAGGAGGGAGAGAGAGTTGGAGGGAGAGAGAGGAGGAGGGAGAGAGAGGAGGAGGGAGAGAGGAGGAGGGAGAGAGAGGAGGAGGGAGAGAGAGGAGGAGGGAGAGAGAGGAGGAGGGAGAGAGGAGGAGGGGGGAGAGGAGGATGAGAGAGAGGACGAGGGAGAGAGGACGAGGGAGAGAGGACGAGGGAGAGAGGAGGGTAAGAAGAGGGTGAGAGGAGGGTGAGAGAGGAGAAGGGAGAGAGGAGGAGGGAGCGAAGAGAAGGGAGGGAGGAGGTGGATGGAGAGAGGAGGATGAGAGAGGAGGAGGAAGAGAGGAGGAGGGAGCGAAGAGAAGGGAGAGAGGAGGAGGGTGATAGAGTGGAGGATCGAGAGAGGAGAAGGGAGTGAGGAGAAGGGAGAGAGGAGGAGGGAGAGAGGAGGGGGGAGAGAGAGGAGGAGGGAGAGAAGGGGAGGGAGAGAGAGGAGGAGGGAGAGAGAGGAGGAGGGAGAGAGGAGGAGGGAGAGAGAGGAGGAGGGGAGAGAGAGGAGGAGGGAGAGAGGAGGAGGGAGAGAGAGGAGGAGGGAGAGAGAGGAGGAGGGAGAGAGAGGAGGAGGGAGAGAGAGGAGGAGGGAGAGAGGAGGAGGGGGGAGAGGAGGATGAGAGAGAGGACGAGGGAGAGAGGACGAGGGAGAGAGGATGAGGGAGAGAGGAGGGTAAGAAGAGGGTGAGAGGAGGGTGAGAGAGGAGAAGGGAGAGAGGAGGAGGGAGCGAAGAGAAGGGAGAGAGGAGGTGGATGGAGAGAGGAGGATGAGAGAGGAGGAGGAAGAGAGGAGGAGGGAGCGAAGAGAAGGGAGAGAGGAGGAGGGTGATAGAGTGGAGGATCGAGAGAGGAGAAGGGAGTGAGGAGAAGGGAGAGAGGAGGAGGGAGAGAGGAGGGGGGAGAGAGAGGAGGAGGGAGAGAGGAGGAGGGAGAGAGAGGAGGAGGGAGAGAGAGGAGGAGGGAGAGAGGAGGAGGGAGAGAGAGGAGGAGGGAGAGAGAGGAGGAGGGAGAGAGGAGGAGGGAGAGAGAGGAGGAGGGAGAGAGAGGAGGAGGGAGAGAGGAGGAGGGAGAGAGGAGGAGGGAGAGAGAGGAGGAGGGAGAGAGGAGGAGGGAGAGAGAGGAGGAGGGAGAGAGAGGAGGAGGGAGAGAGGAGGAGGGAGAGAGAGGAGGAGGGAGAGAGAGGAGGAGGGAGAGAGGAGGAGGGAGAGAGAGGAGGAGGGAGAGAGAGGAGGAGGGAGAGAGGAGGAGGGAGAGAGAGGAGGAGGGAGAGAGAGGAGGAGGGAGAGAGGAGGAGGGAGAGAGGAGGAGGGAGAGAGGAGGAGGGAGAGAGAGGAGGAGGGAGAGAGAGGAGGAGGGGTGGCAATCAATAAATATGGAGCAATACAGTCAAGGATGAGTTGTGGGATTCTTATTAATTTTATAACCCTCACACACGTGCACGCACACACACAAGCACCAAGTACAAACCACACACACACCTGCACATACACGCACACACAGCAACGTACCAACACACACTCCCACATACCCCTCCCCACAAACCCCCCACACACATACACATTCCTGAAGCATAGAGACTAATGCATAATTCATTGTAATGTAGCAAATTATGTATGGTTCTGTTTTTTTTTGTTTTTTGTATTTTATTCATATATTTCTCTATCTCACTTTCCATCTTGTAACTAAATATACTTTCCTGCAACCCGCCTCACCCAATGTGGAACGGATTCTATTATTTCTTAATTTTTATCAAGAACCTACAGCTGAAACTAGCCAGCTAGCCAGCTAACTAGCTCCTTGCTATTAGCCACCGTTAGCGGTCTTCACCACTGTCCGTGGCCTGCACTACCTACCAGCCAGCTCTAGCCTGGACAATTATCGGTCAGTCTGCACAGCGTGCTATCGACCCAGAGTATTTCGGATTTTCTGCCGGAATCACTGAATCACTGGACCTTTAACACCGGATCATCACAACTAGCTAGCTGCAAACGAATGGATGTTGTTGTTGGCTAATCACCACTAATCACCACTTGTCCCAAAGCTAGCACCAGTTAGCCTTGAGCTAGCCTCGAGGCAGGCCCATCTCCTGGCTATCTACCTCTCTGTAAACCGGACGGGACCTCCTATTGTCGACATGGAGCCCCGCCGATCCATTACGACTGGTCTGCTGACGTAATCGTCTGATGTGGTTTAAACAGGCTTCCCGTTGCGATGACCACGAAGATCCATCTGCTAGCCCCGGCCCGCTAGCACGCGCAATCAACAGCCGTGCCTCCTGCTCGCCTGTGCTTTAGCAGCCTACGATCTGCTCCCGGACTTACTTAGTGCTGTTCACTGGACCTTATGATCACTCAGCTACACAGCTAATGCCTGCTGGACTGTTCCTTTACACTGTACCCCATCCTGTTTATCTATTTAGCCTCAGCCCAAACTTTCGCCGCCATTACCAGTTGTTGTCTAAGCCCTCTCGCATAACACATGTGATTACGTTACGCCTCTCTCCCATGTCAATATGCCTAGCCTACTGCTGTTTGGGTTAGTTCTTATTATACAATTTCACTGTAGAGCCCCAAGTTCAGCTCAACCAGCCTCAGAGCACTCCTTTGTCCCACCCCCCATACACGCGGAGACCGGCTCAATCGATACCTCCAGTGATGCTATCTCTTTCATAGTTACCCAATGCTTAGATGTACCTCCACTGTACTCATATCCTTCCATATCCTTGTCTGTACATAATGCCCTGAATCTATTCTACAACGCCCGGAAATCTGCCCCTTTTCTCTGTACCCAAGGCACTAGAAGAACAGTTCTTAAAGCCTTTAGCCGTATCCTTATTATATTCCTCCTCTGTTCCTCTTGTGATGTAGAGGTTAACCCAGGCCCTGTAGCCCCCAGTATCACTCCTACCCCCCAGGCGCTATCATTTGTTGACTTCTGTAACCGTAAAAGCCTTGGTTTCTTGCATGTTAACATCAGAAGTCTCCTCCCCAAGTTTGAGTTATTCACTGCGTTAGCATACTCTGCCAACCCTGATATTCTAGCAGTGTATGAATCTTGGCTTAAGAAGGCCACCAAAATTCAGAAATGTCCATTCCGAACTACAACATTTTATGTCTAGATAGAACTGCCAAAGGGGGCAGAGTTGCAATCTACTGTAGAGATAGCCTGCAGAGCTCTATCATACTATCCAGGTCTGTGCCCAAACAGTTTGAGCTTCTACTTCTAAAAATCCACCTTTCCAGAAATAAGTCTCTCACTGTTGCCATTTGCTACAGACCCCCCTCAGCCCCCAGTTGTGCCCTGGACACCATATGTGAATTGCTTGCCCCCCATCTATCCTCAGAGTTCGTACTGCTTGGTGACCTAAACTGAGATATGCTTAACACCCCGGCCATCCTACAATCTAAACTAGATGCCCTCAATCTCACAAAATTATCAAGGAACCTACCAGGTACAACCCTAAATCCGTAAACATGGGCACCCTCATAGATATCATCCTGACTAATTTACCCTCTAAATATACCTCCGCTGTCTTCAACCAGGATCTCAGCGATCACTGCCTCATTGCCTGCGTCCATAATGGGTCCGCGGTCAAACGATCACCCCTCATCACTGTCAAACAATCCCTAAAACACTTCAGCCAGCAGGCCTTTCTAATTGACCTGGTCCGGGTATCCTGGATGGATATTGACTTCATTCCGTCAGTAGAGGATGCCTGGATGTTCTTCAAAAGTGCTTTCCTCTCCATCTTAAATAAGCATGCCCCATTCAAAAAATTCAGAACTAAGAACAGATAAAGCCCCTGGTTCACCCCAGACTTGACTGCCATTGACCAGCACAAAAACATAATGTGGCGTACTGCATTAGCATCGAACAGCCCCCGCGATATGCAACTTTTCAGGGAAGTCAGGAACCAATAAACACAATCAGTTAGGAAAGCAAAGGCTAGCTTTTTCAAACAGAAATTTGCATCCTGTAGCACTAACTCCAAAAAGTTTTGGGACACTGTAAAGTCCATGGAGAATAAGAGCACCTCCTCCCAGCTGCCCACTGCACTGAGGCTAGGAAACACCGTCACCACCGATAAATCTACGATAATCGAGAATTTCAATAAGCATTTTGCTAAGGCTGGCCATGCTTTCCACCTTGCTACCCCTACCCCGGCCACCAGCTCTGCACCCTCCGCTGCAACTTGCCCATGCCCCCCCCGCTTCTCCTTCACCCAAATTCAGATAGCTGATGTCCTGAAAGAGCTGCAAAATCTGGACCCCTACAAATCAGCTGGGTTAGACAATCTGAACCCTTTCTTTCTAAAATTTGCCACCGAAAGTGTCGCAACCCCTATTACTAGCCTGTTCAACCTCTCTTTCGTATCGTCTGAGATCCCCAGAGATTGGAAAGCTGCCACGGTCATCCCCCTCTTCAAAGGGGGTGACACTCTAGATCCAAACTGTTACAGACCTATATCCATCCCTCCCTGCCTTTCGAAAGTATTTGACAGCCAAGTTAACACCGACCATTTCGAATCCCACCGTACCTTCTCCGCTATGCAATCTGGTTTCCGAGCTGGTCATGGGTGCACCTCAGCCACGCTCAAGGTCCTAAACAATATAATAACCACAATCGATAAAAGACAGTACTGTGCAGCCGTCTTCATTGACCTGGCCAAGGCTTTTGACTCTGTCAATCACCACATTCTTATTGGCAGACTAAATAGCCTTGGTTTCTCAAATGACTGCCTCACCTGGTTCACCAACTACTTCTCAGATAGAGTTCAATGTGTCAAATCGGAGGGCCTGTTGTCTGCACCTCTGGCAGTCTCTATGGGGGTGCCACAGGGTTCAATTTTCGGGCCGACTCTATTCTCTGTGTATATCAATGATGTCGCTCTTGCTGCTGGTGACTCTCAGATCCACCTCTACGCAGACGACACCATTTTATATACATCTGGCCCTTCATTGGACACTGTGTTAACAAACCTCCAAACGAGCTTCAATGCCATACAACACTCCTTCCGTGGCCTCCAACTGCTCTTAAACACTAGTAAAACTAAATGCATGCTCTTCAATCGAACGTTGCTTGCACCCGCCCGCCCGACTAGAATCACTACTCTCGGCGGGTCTGACTTAGAATATGTGGACAACTACAAATATCTAGGTGTCTGGTTAGACCGTAAACTCTCCTTCCAGACTCACATTAAGCATATCCAATCCTAAGTTAAATCTAGAATTGGCTTCCTATTTCGCAACAAAGCCTCCTTCACTCATGCTGCTAAACATGCCCTCGTAAAACTGACTATCCTACCTAATACATTAACATTACATTTACGTCATTTAGCAGACACACTTATCCAGAGCGACTTACGAATTGGTACATTCACCTTATAGCCAGTGGGATATCCACTTTACAATATGTTTTTTGTTTTTTTGGGGGGGTGGGGTAAGGGGGGGTGTAGAAGGATTACTTTATCCTATCCCAGGTATTCCTTAAAGAGGTGGGGTTTCAAGTGTCTCCGGAAGGTGGTGAGTCACTCCGCTGTCCTGGCGTCGTGAGGGAGCTTGTTCCACCATTGGGGTGCCAGAGCAGCGAACAGTTTTGACTGGGCTGAGCGGGAACTGTGCTTCCGCAGAGGTAGGGGGGCCAGCAGGCCAGAGGCTGATGAACGCAATGCCCTCGTTTGGGTGTAGGGACTGATCAGAGCCTGAAAGTACGGAGGTGCTGTTCCCCTCACAGCTCCGTAGGCAAGCACCATGGTCTTGTAGCAGATGCGAGCTTCAACTGGAAGCCAGTGGAGTGTGCGGAGGAGCGGGGTGTCGTGAGTGAACTTGGGAAGGTTGAACACCAGACGGGCTGCAGCATTCTGGATGAGTTGTAGGGGTTTAATGGCACAGGCAGGGAGCCCAGCCAACAGCGAGTTGCAGTAATCCAGACGGGAGATGACAAGTGCCTGGATTAGGACCTGTGCCGCTCCCTGTGTAAGGCAGGGTCGTACTCTCCGAATGTTGTAGAGCATGAACTTACAGAATCGGGTCACTGCCTTGATGTTAGCGGAGAATGACAGGGTGTTGTCCAGGG
>NC_059208.1:61673754-61688754 GCF_020615455.1 Coregonus clupeaformis | reverse complement strand
AGCAACAGCAGAACTTTAGATCATTAGAACGCATTCGCCAAAAGCCACAAAATACACCTGAATGGATTTCTGCAAATAAGTAAATACCACGGGAGTCCTCATACATTTGGGAACTTTACAGTCCTATTGTTCAAACAACCATGAAAAAGTAAGCTCTCTCTCTACCTTAGTTATGCATATCAACAACAACAAGATTAGAAACTAATGCTAGCCAGAGCAAGATGAGCTAAAATCTAATGTAGTGATCATTAGAAAAACCCTCTCAAACTTTTTCAGCATGTTGGTCTTCAACATTACACTGATAAACGATGGGGAGTAGTAGCCTGCTCGTCCTTCTGCAGCTTGCCTGCCAATGCATGCTGAATGGGAACTTCCCTGCCTGCCCGCCCATTTGATCGATGCCAAAATACATTTGATTGACAATGAAGGATGCGGTCATAAAATTACCTCCAGCGTGTCAGAGGGCGCTCTTGGTCGTTCGTAAATTCCGAGCGTTGTCAGATTGTCTGTTCATAAATTCAGAGCGTTGTCAGATTGTCTGTTCAGATTGTCTCTTCATAACTTCCGAGCGTTGTCAGATTGTCTGTTCATAAATTCAGAGCGTTGTCAGATTGTCTGTTCATAAATTCAGAGCGTTGTCAGATTGTCTGTTCATAAATTCAGAGCGTTGTCAGATTGTCTGTTCATAAATTCAGAGGGTTGTCAGATTGTCTGTTCATAAATTCAGAGCGTTGTCAGATTGTCTGTTCATAAGTTCAGAGCGTTGTCAGATTGTCTGTTCATAAATTCAGAGCGTTGTCAGATTGTCTGTTCATAAATTCAGAGCGTTGTCAGATTGTCTGTTCATAACTTCCGAGCGTTGTCAGATTGTCTGTTCATAAATTCAGAGCGTTGTCAGATTGTCTGTTCATAAATTCAGAGCGTTGTCAGATTGTCTGTTCATAAATTCAGAGCGTTGTCAGATTGTCTGTTCATAAATTCAGAGGGTTGTCAGATTGTCTGTTCATAAATTCAGAGCGTTGTCAGATTGTCTGTTCATAAGTTCAGAGCGTTGTCAGATTGTCTGTTCATAAATTCAGAGCGTTGTCAGATTGTCTGTTCATAAATTCAGAGCGTTGTCAGATTGTCTGTTCATAAATTCAGAGCGTTGTCAGATTGTCTATTCATAAGTTCAGAGCATTGTCAGATAGTCTGTTCATAAATTCAGAGCGTTGTCAGATTGTCTGTTCATAAATTCAGAGCGTTGTCAGATTGTCTGTTCATAAATTCAGAGCGTTGTCAGATTGTCTATTCATAAATTCAGAGCATTGTCAGATTGTCTGTTCATAAATTCAGAGCGTTGTCAGATTGTCTGTTCATAAATTCAGAGCGTTGTCAGATTGTCTATTCATAAATTCAGAGCGTTGTTAGATTGTCTGTTCATAAATTCAGAGCGTTGTCAGATTGTCTGTTCATAAATTCAGAGCGTTGTCAGATTGTCTGTTCATAAATTCAGAGCGTTGTCAGATTGTCTGTTCATAAATTCAGAGCGTTGTCAGATTGTCTGTTCATAAATTCAGAGCGTTGTCAGATTGTCTATTCATAAGTTCAGAGCGTTGTCAGATAGTCTGTTCATAAATTCAGAGCGTTGTCAGATTGTCTGTTCATAAATTCAGAGCGTTGTCAGATTGTCTGTTCATAAATTCAGAGCGTTGTCAGATAGTCTGTTCATAAATTCAGAGCGTTGTCAGATTGTCTGTTCATAAATTCAGAGCGTTGTCAGATTGTCTGTTCATAAATTCAGAGGGTTGTCAGATTGTCTGTTCATAAATTCAGAGCGTTGTCAGATTGTCTGTTCATAAGTTCAGAGCGTTGTCAGATTGTCTGTTCATAAATTCAGAGCGTTGTCAGATTGTCTGTTCATAAATTCAGAGCGTTGTCAGATTGTCTGTTCATAAATTCAGAGCGTTGTCAGATTGTCTATTCATAAGTTCAGAGCATTGTCAGATAGTCTGTTCATAAATTCAGAGCGTTGTCAGATTGTCTGTTCATAAATTCAGAGCGTTGTCAGATTGTCTGTTCATAAATTCAGAGCGTTGTCAGATTGTCTATTCATAAATTCAGAGCATTGTCAGATTGTCTGTTCATAAATTCAGAGCGTTGTCAGATTGTCTGTTCATAAATTCAGAGCGTTGTCAGATTGTCTATTCATAAATTCAGAGCGTTGTTAGATTGTCTGTTCATAAATTCAGAGCGTTGTCAGATTGTCTGTTCATAAATTCAGAGCGTTGTCAGATTGTCTGTTCATAAGTTCAGAGCGTTGTCAGATTGTCTGTTCATAAATTCAGAGCGTTGTCAGATTGTCTGTTCATAAATTCAGAGCGTTGTCAGATTGTCTGTTCATAAATTCAGAGCGTTGTCAGATTGTCTATTCATAAATTCAGAGCATTGTCAGATTGTCTGTTCATAAATTCAGAGCGTTGTCAGATTGTCTGTTCATAAATTCAGAGCGTTGTCAGATTGTCTATTCATAAATTCAGAGCGTTGTTAGATTGTCTGTTCATAAATTCAGAGCGTTGTCAGATTGTCTGTTCATAAATTCAGAGCGTTGTCAGATTGTCTGTTCATAAATTCAGAGCGTTGTCAGATTGTCTATTCATAAGTTCAGAGCGTTGTCAGATAGTCTGTTCATAAATTCAGAGCGTTGTCAGATTGTCTGTTCATAAATTCAGAGCGTTGTCAGATTGTCTGTTCATAAATTCAGAGCGCACTATTGACACTGGACGCTCTGGCCGAGGAGTAGTGTTGAGCCGAACATTCTGACCTCACAACGGCAGTCAAGCATCCAAGCTAACTGGCTAAAGTTGGCTAGCTGGCGATCTACTTCCAGACACAGAGCGAACACCTCCCTCTGGCCGTTTTTCTCGCCCTAGCAGAACTGGTTAGGCTGTTTTCATGTATCTAGAGCATTAGTGACTAACTGTGCTGCTGGTAACAATTTAACACTTTTTTTGTCTGACGTTTACTGACACCGGTCATTCAGCGGGCGTTGAAAGTTCGTAAATGCATCAGGTATTCTGCTCTCTGTGTGTGTATAAATTTACAAACACACCCTGGATAACAGTCTAACAGCTAATTAGCTAGCTAGCAAAGCGATTCACATTTCTTGCTAGCAAACCAAAACTATATGAGGGGAAAAAGTAGGTCACTCATCTACTCCTCCAATGACATCTTCCCAGCAGCTAGCTAGCTAGCTAATGTTATCTATATCAATAGATACACCAGCCTTATAGTCATGTTATGACTGACTTGTGATCATTGCCCTTGATAGGTTGATTGTGTTGACATTCCCAGCCTTAGTTACATTTGTCAGTATTTGTCCAAACTACTGAGTCATAGAAACTGAAACAGTGCATCCCGAATGGATACATCAAACAATGTACCAGGCCAGCTATGAATTACAACCTGATAGGAATATATTTTGGACTAACAAGAAATGTATTGGTGAATTATATTAATCATGCATTGAACTGCATCCATCTGTTCTGCCAACAATGTCTTAATGTACGTCATGGAATGTTGAGTCAAATAGAACCTATTTTTAAAACCTCTATTGTAGACACAATCAACAGTGTTCCAGTAGGGTTCTATTGTAGACACAATCAACAGTGTCCCAGTAGGGTTCTATTATAGACACAATCTACAGTGTTCCAGTAGGGTTCTATTGTAGACACAATCTACAGTGTTCCAGTAGGGTTCTATTGTAGACACAATCTACAGTGTTCCAGTAGGGTTCTATTATAGACAAAATCTACAGTGTTCCAGTAGGGTTCTATTGTAGACACAATCTACAGTGTTCCAGTAGGGTTCTATTGTAGACACAATCAACAGTGTTCCAGTAGGGTTCTATTGTAGACACAATCTACAGTGTTCCAGTAGGGTTCTATTGTAGACACAATCAACAGTGTTCCAGTAGGGTTCTATCGTAGACTCAATCAACAGTGTCCCAGTAGGGTTCTATCGTAGACACAATCAACAGTGTTCCAGTAGGGTTCTATCTTAGACACAATCAACAGTGTCCCAGTAGGGTTCTATTGTAGACACAATCAACAGTGTTCCAGTAGGGTTCTATTTTAGACACAATCAACAGTGTTCCAGTAGGGTTCTATTTTAGACACAATCAACAGTGTTCCAGTAGGGTTCTATTGTAGACACAATCAACAGTGTTCCAGTAGGGTTCTATTGCAGACACAATCAACAGTGTTCCAGTAGGGTTCTATTGTAGAAACAATCAACAGTGTTCCAGAAGGGTTCTATTATAGACACAATCAACAGTGTTCCAGTAGGGTTCTACTGTAGACACAATCAACAGTGTTCCAGTAGGGTTCTATTGTAGACACAATCAACAGTGTCCCAGTAGGGTTCTATTGTAGACACAATCAACAGTGTTCCAGTAGGGTTCTATTGTAAACACAATCAACAGTGTTCCAGTAGGGTTCTATTGTAGACACAATCAACAGTGTTCCAGTAGGGTTCTATTTTAGACACAATCAACAGTGTTCAAGTAGGGTTCTATCGTAGACACAATCAACAGTGTTCCAGTAGGGTTCTATTGTAGACACAATCAACAGTGTCCCAGTAGGGTTCTATTGTAGACACAATCAACAGTGTTCCAGTAGGGCTCTATTGTAGACACAATCAACAGTGTTCCAGTAGGGTTCTATTGTAGACACAATCAACAGTGTTCCAGTAGGGTTCTACTGTAGACACAATTAACAGTGTTCCAGTAGGGTTCTATTGTAGACACAATCAACAGTGTTCCAGTAGTGTTCTATTGCAGACACAATCAACAGTGTTCCAGTAGAGTTCTATTGTAGACACAATCAACAGTGTTCCAGTAGGGTTCTATTGTAGACACAATCAACAGTGTCCCAGTAGGGTTCTATTGTAGACACAATCAACAGTGTCCCAGTAGGGTTCTATTGTAAACACAATCAACAGTGTCCTAGTAGGGTTCTATTGTAGACACAATCAACAGTGTTCCAGTAGGGTTCTATTGCAGACACAATCAACAGTGTTCCAGTAGGGTTCTATTGCAGACACAATCAACAGTGTTCCAGTAGGGTTCTATTATAGACACAATCAACAGTGTTCCAGTAGGGTTCTATTGTAGACACAATCAACAGTGTTCCAGTAGGGTTCTATTGTAGACACAATCAACAGTGTTCCAGTAGGGTTCTATTGTAGACACAATCAATAGTGTTCCAGTAGGGTTCTATTGTAGACACAATCAACAGTGTTCCAGTAGGGTTCTATTGTAGACACAATCAACAGTGTCCCAGTAGGGTTCTATTGTAGACACAATCAATAGTGTTCCAGTAGGGTTCTATTGTAGACACAATCAACAGTGTTCCAGTAGGGTTCTATTGTAGACACAATCAACAGTGTTCCAGTAGGGTTCTATTGTAGACACAATCAACAGTGTCCCAGTAGGGTTCTATTGTAGACACAATCAACAGTGTCCCAGTAGGGTTCTATTGTAAACACAATCAACAGTGTCCTAGTAGGGTTCTATTGTAGACACAATCAACAGTGTTCCAGTAGGGTTCTATTGCAGACACAATCAACAGTGTTCCAGTAAGGTTATATTGCAGACACAATCAACAGTGTTCCAGTAGGGTTCTATTATAGACACAATCAACAGTGTTCCAGTAGGGTTCTATTGTAGACACAATCAACAGTTTTCCAGTAGGGTTCTATTGTAGACACAATCAACAGTGTCCCAGTAGGGTTCTATTGTAGACACAATCAACAGTGTCCCAGTAGGGTTCTATTGTAAACACAATCAACAGTGTCCTAGTAGGGTTCTATTGTAGACACAATCAACAGGTTCCAGTAGGGTTCTATTGCAGACACAATCAACAGTGTTCCAGTAGGGTTCTATTGCAGACACAATCAACAGTGTTCCAGTAGGGTTCTATTATAGACACAATCAACAGTGTTCCAGTAGGGTTCTATTGTAGACACAATCAACAGTGTTCCAGTAGGGTTCTATTGTAGACACAATCAATAGTGTTCCAGTAGGGTTCTATTGTAGACACAATCAACAGTGTTCCAGTAGGGTTCTATAGTAGACACAATCAACAGTGTCCCAGTAGGGTTCTATTGTAGACACAATCAATAGTGTTCCAGTAGGGTTCTATTGTAGACACAATCAACAGTGTTCCAGTAGGGTTCTATTGTAGACACAATCAACAGTGTCCCAGTAGGGTTCTATTATAGACACAATCAACAGTGTTCCAGTAGGGTTCTATTGTAGACACAATCAACAGTGTCCCAGTAGGGTTATATTGTAAACACAATCTACAGTGTTCCAGTAGGGTTCTATTGTAGACACAATCAACAGTGTCCCAGTAGGGTTCTATTGCAGACACAATCAACAGTGTTCCAGTATGGTTCTATTGCAGACACAATCAACAGTGTTCCAGTAGGGTTCTATTATAGACACAATCAACAGTGTTCCAGTAGGGTTCTATTTTAGACACAATCAACAGTGTTCCAGTAGGGTTCTATTGTAGACACAATCAACAGTGTTCCAGTAGTGTTCTATTGTAGACACAATCAACAGTGTTCCAGTAGGGTTCTATTGTAGACACATTCAACAGTGTCCCAGTAGGGTTCTATTGTAGACACAATCAACAGTGTCCCAGTAGGGTTCTATTGTAAACACAATCAACAGTGTCCCAGTAGGGTTCTATTGTAAACACAATCAACAGTGTCCCAGTAGGGTTCTATTGTAGACACAATCAAAAGTGTCCCAGTAGGGTTCTATTGTAGACACAATCAACAGTGTTCCAGTAGTGTTCTATTGTAGACACAATCAACAGTGTTCCAGTAGGGTTCTATTGTAGACACATTCAACAGTGTCCCAGTAGGGTTCTATTGTAGACACAATCAACAGTGTCCCAGTAGGGTTCTATTGTAAACACAATCAACAGTGTCCCAGTAGGGTTCTATTGTAGACACAATCAAAAGTGTCCCAGTAGGGTTCTTTTGTAGACACAATCAACAGTGTCCCAGTAGGGTTCTATTGTAAACACAATCAACAGTGTCCCAGTAGGGTTCTATTGTAGACACAATCAACAGTGTTCCAGTAGGGTTCTATTGTAGACACAATCAACAGTGTCCCAGTAGGGTTCTATTGTAAACACAATCAACAGTGTCCCAGTAGGGTTCTATTGTAGACACAATCAACAGTGTTCCAGTAGGGTTCTATTGCAGACACAATCAACAGTGTTCCAGTAGGGTTCTATTTTAGACACAATCAACAGTGTTCCAGTAGGGTTCTTTTGTAGACACAATCAACAGTGTTCCAGTAGGGTTCTATTGTAGACACAATCAACAGTGTTCCAGTAGTATTCTATTGAAGACACAATCAACAGGGAAATCTCCTCTTTCTCCATGAGGTGGATGGCAAAGCATCAAAGACTTGTTAGAATCTTATTTATGTTTATTTTAAGCTTTCTTATTTGGAGAAAAGTTTCAACATTTAAGAAAACAATGTCAAGATTTTGAATAAATTGGGTGTAGTTGGTGACTTACTGGCTACATTCTGTTTGAAGAGGAGTAAAGGATCTCTTCCTCATTCCGTATAATTAAACATTTAGATTCCATGGAGTGAAAGACTAAAAAGACTGAAAAGAGATCAATTAAATCTGCAGACTTTTAAAGAAGTGTCTTGTTTTTCTACTTCTCAGAATATCAGTCCAAACCGTTGTTCCTCAAAGGGAATTGCTAAGGAGAGAAGTGTGTGTGTTAGACTGATGCTCTTTCTGGCTGTTGAGTCTCCTTCTTTAATTAATGAGCTCAAATAATTCATTGAGTTATCCAGTTATCCAGTTCCCCTGTTAGTCAGTTGCTGTTCATACTTTTCAAAAGCAGTTATTCCTAAAATTCCAACAGGGCTATGAATAATATACCCTCACTTCTATGAAAAATAGACATTTCCGTGATCGTACAGATTCCCACTTTGACCCTGACAATGCTCTGACCATTGGCTGATTGCTCATACCCCACAGGAATCCCCAACCAGTTGACTACTTGAAGATGGCAATGTGCTAAAACAGGTTACATTCATTCTGTCTTCTTTCCATCTTTATGAAGTTAACACATCAGGCCCATGGACATCAACATAAAGCCCCAGCACTTCACTCTTGGTGAAAACATATCTCCTGTACTTTACCCAGACAATATTCCCACATTTGGACTGTTGCAATGTCAGAATTTCTCCTGTAGCAGTGGCGAAACCACACCCAGAGGGATCCAGGGTTAAGTCCCAAATGGCACCCTATTCCCTATATAGTGCACTACTTTTGACCAGAGCACTATGGAGGCCATTTGTGCACTACTCTTGACCAGAGCACTATGGAGGCCATTTGTGCACTACTTTACAGGCTTGGTCAAAAATAGTGCAATAAATAGGGACTAAGGTGCCATTTGGGACGCAGGGAACATCTTCCAATAATCCAATCACATCTGCTACGCCACAATCCACCACAAATTACCATGGTAACAAGACCCAGGAGGTGTGACGGGCAGGCGGCTGGCGGTGTACACAGAAATACACACACACACACACGGCGGTGTAGACGTCTGGTTGTCTGGCACCAGGATAATTACAAGCGGTCCACTATCATTAAGATGCTAAAACGAACCTATTCATCCTGGGAACACACACACACATTAAGAGATCAACCCCCCACCCCCCCCCCTCCCACACACAAACACATAAATCCCATTCGTTCTGTTATATTGTGCCTAAATAAAGAAAGTCATGCAATCGAATCCATTCCAATAGCAGCACACATTAGACCTGTTCCCAATCAGTCACTCAGAGCAAGACACAAAACACAAAAAGACAGCAGCGTTAAAGCATTCATCCCCAGCGTTAATGCATTTATTCCCAGCCTTAAAACATTCATCCCCAGCCTTAAGGCATTCATCCCCAGCCTTAATGCATTCATCCCAAGCCTTAATGCATTCATACCCAGCGTCAATGCATTCATACCCAGCCTTAAAACATTCATCCCCAGCCTTAATGCATTCATACCCAGCGTCAATGCATTCATACCCAGCCTTAAAACATTCATCCCCAGCCTTAATGCATTCATACCCAGCCTTAAGGCATTCATCCCCAACTTTAATGCATTCATACCCAGCCTTAATGCATTCATCCCCAGCCTTAATGCATTCATCCCCAGCCTTAATGCATTCATCCCCAGCCTTAAGGCATTCATCCCCAGCCTTAATGCATTCATCCCCAGCCTTAATGCATTCATCCCCAGCCTTAATGCATTCATCCCCAGCCTTAAGGCAGTCATACCCAGCCTTAAAACATTCATCCCCAGCCTTAATGCATTCATACCCAGCCTTAAGGCATTCATCCCCAACTTTAATGCATTCATCCCCAGCCTTAATGCATTCATCCCCAGCCTTAATGCATTCATCCCCAGCCTTAATGCATTCATCCCCAGCCTTAAGGCATTCATCCCCAGCCTTAATGCATTTGATCCCCAGCCTTAATGCATTCATCCCCAGCCTTAATGCATTCATCCCCAGCCTTAATGCATTCATCCCCAGCCTTAAGGCAGTCATACCCAGCCTTAATGCATTCATCCCCAGCCTTAAGGCATTCATCCCCAGCCTTAATGCATTCATCCCCAGCCTTAATGCATTCATCCCCAGCCTTAATGCATTCATCCCCAGCCTTAATGCATTCATCCCCAGCCTTAAGGCAGTCATACCCAGCCTTAATGCATTCATACCCAGCCTTAAAACATTCATCCCCAGCCTTAATGCATTCATCCCCAGCCTTAATGCATTCATCCCCAGCCTTAATGCATTCATCCCCAGCCTTAAGGCATTCATCCCCAGCCTTAATGCATTCATCCCCAGCCTTAAGGCATTCATCCCCAGCCTTAAGGCATTCATACAGACATGTGTATATACTGTGGCTGCTTCCAAATGGCACCCTATTCCCTATGGGACCTGGTCAAATGTAGTGCACTACAAAGGGAATAGGGTTCCATTTAGGATGTAAAACGTATCTACAGGGGCAGTGTAGGACCTGACCTTCAGATGGAATGAGACAGAGGCTGTTCCACATCTCTCTGCAGTGTAGAACCTGACCTTCAGATGGAATGAGACAGAGTCTGTTCCACACCTCTCTGCAGTGTAGGACCTGACCTTCAGATGGAATGAGACAGAGTCTGTTCCACACCTCTCTGCAGTGTAGGACCTGACCTTCAGATGGAATAAGACAGAGTCTGTTCCACACCTCTCTGCAGTGTAGAACCTGACCTTCAGATGGAATAAGACAGAGTCTGTTCCACACCTCTCTGCAGTGTAGAACCTGACCTTCAGATGGAATAAGACAGAGTCTGTTCCACACCTCTCTGCAGTTGAGGACCTGACCTTCAGATGGAATGAGACAGAGTCTGTTCCACACCTCTCTGCAGTTGAGGACCTGACCTTCAGATTGAATGAGACAGAGGCTGTTCCACATCTCTTTGCAGTGTAGGAGTTGACCTTCAGATGGAATGAGACAGAGGCTGTTCCACATCTCTCTGCAGTGTAGGACCTTCAGATGGAATGAGACAGAGTCTGTTCCACTTCTCTCTGCAGTGTAGGAATTGACCTTCAGATGGAATTCTCTTTCTCTCTTCCTTCTCTCTCTTCTTTCTCACATTCATTTTCTCATCTTCTACCTAGAGAAATAGTATGAAATGATATCAAAGTAACCTGTGGAATCAATTCAAACTAAATACTGCTACAGCTATCTAGAACTTAAAATGTAACTTTGGCTGTCCCCATAGAATAACCCTTTGAAGAACCCTTTTTGGTTCCAGGTAGAACCCTTTTGGGTTCAATGTAGAACCCTTTCCACCAAAAAAACGGAAATATCACATTTACATAAATATTCAGACCCTTTACTCAGTACTTTGTTGAAGCACCTTAGGCAGCGATAACAGCCTCGAGTCTTCTTGGTTTTGACGTTACAAGCTTTGCACACATTGTATTTGGGGAGTTTCTCCCATTCTTCTCCGCATATCCTCTCAAGCTCTGTCAGGTTGGATGGGGCGAGTCACCGCACAGCTATTTTCAGATCTCTCTAGAGATGTTCGATCGGGTTCAAGTCTGGGCTCTGGCTGGGCCACTCAAGGACATTCAGAGACTTGTCCCGAAGCCACTCCTGCATAGTCTTGGCTGTGTGCTTAGGGTCGTCGTCCTGTTCGAAGGTGAACCTTCTCCCCAGACTGAGGTCCTGAGCGCTCTGGAGCAGGTTTTCATCAAGGATCTCTCTGTACTTTGCCCCACAGCATGATGCTGAAACCCCCATGCTTCACCGTAGGGATGGTGCCAGATTTCCTCCAGACGTGACGCTTGGCATTCAGGCCAAAGAGTTCAATCTTGGTTTCATCAGATCAGAGAATCTTGTTTCTCATGGTCTGAGAGTCCTTTTGGTGCCTTTTGGCAAACTCCAAGCGGGCTGATTGGTGGAGTGCTGCAAAGATGGTTGTCCTTCTGGAAGGTTCTCTCATCTCCACAGAAGAACTCTGGAGCTCTGTCAGCATGACCATTGGGTTCTTGGTCACCTCCCTGACCAAGGCCCTTCTCCACCGATTGCTCAGTTTGGCCGGGCAGCCAGTTCTATGAAGAGTCTTGGTGGTTCCAAACTTCTTCCATTTAAGAATGATGGAGGCCAATGTGTTCTTGGGGACATTCAATGCTGCAGAACTGTTTTGGTTTTTGCTCTGACATGCATTGTCAACTGTGGGACCTTATATAGACAGGTGTGTGCCTTTCCAAATCATGTCCAATCAATTTAATTTACCACAGGTGGACTCCAATCAAGATGTAGAAACATCTCAAGGATGATCAATGGAAACAGCATATACCTGAGCTCAATTTCAAGTATCATAGAAAAGGGTCTATACTCATGTAAATAAGGTATTTCTGTTTTTTATGTTTAATACATTAGCAAATATTTCTAAAAACCTGTTTTCACTTTGTCATTATGGGGTATTGTGTGTAGATTAAGGAGAAGAAAACAAATAATTAATCAATTTCAGAATAAGGCTGTAACGTAACAAAATGTGAAAAAAGTAAAGGGGTCTGAATACTTTACGAATGCACCGTATACAGAAAGTGTTGATAAGATCACTTCCCATTGTGTCTAGTCCCACGTATCAGTCTGATTCATCTCAAGGTTGTGTCCAAATGGCACCCTATTCCCCCTGGGCTCTGGTCAAATCTAGTGCACTACATAGGGAATAAGGTACTATTTGGGCGACGTAAATCTATTCCACATGGGATGTGTTGGGTTAGTGTTGGGTTAGTGTGTGTATGTGTTTGTGTGTGTGTATGTGTGTGTGTGTTTGTATGTTTGTTTGTGTATGTGTGTGTGTATGTGTGTGTGTGTGTGTGTGTGTGTGTGTGTGTGTGTGTGTGTGTGTGTGTGTGTGTATGTGTTGCCTGAAACAGGAGCACAATGACAATGAGTCAAATGATCTCTACTGGGAGAATGGCAGTGAGACAAGTGACTGTATTATTGTGGAAATACGGAGTCATTGACTGGGTAATATTCCCTTCTGAGCGTCAGGAAATGAGGATATTTATCTTTCTTTGCCGTGTGGCCAAGACCTGACACAAAGTCTGTGTCCCAAATAGTACCCTACATTCCTTATACCCCTGGAAGAACCTTTTGGGGTTCTAAAAGTTCACACACAGGGGAACCTCTCCAGTTCAAAAATGTTCCCGTATGAAAAGGGTCTCTGAGGAAGCCCATGTGTAAAGGTTCAAACCAGCACCTTTTCGTGATGGGAGGGGTTCAATTTTGAACCTTTTTAATAATATATTGCCTATCAGAAGATTGGAGGTGTGGCTTATTGGACACGTGACTTTCAGATAGTTATTTTTGGCCACCCGTTAGAGCAAATGTCATTCTTGTTCATCATGTTAAGTCGTACACCGCACATTTACATTTTCCTTGAATATTTATGCATATTACTTATTCTAATATTATATTAACATTGCTGATTACATAGTAACTATACTAGTAGTATGAGTAACTACTGTAGTAACTATTCCAACGTTGGGATTTACAGTAACAGAATGTCAGGATGACAGAATGACAGAATGTCAGGATGCTCTTGTGGAACTCTCTGTTAGCCTCATTGACACTATAAGACTGTCAGTGTTCAACTTCAACATTTGATGACAATACAACAGAACAGATTAATCCCACGGGGTGGCCTGAAAATATCTATCTGTAAGTCAGTACAGGGTTCCTCCAGGAACCAATTGCTACAAAACATTGAAGGTTCTTCCAAGAATCCCTTAACCTCATAAGGATCAGACCCTTTTTTTTTCAACTTTCGCCTAAAACAACATACCCAAATCTAACTGCCTGTAGCTCAGGACCTGAAGCGAGGATATGCATATTCTGGATACCATTTGAAAGGAAACACTTTGAAGGTCTTGGAAATGTGAAATTAGTGTAGGAGAATATAACACATTAGATCTGGTAAAAGATAATACTACAAAAAAAAACATGCATTTTCTATTTATTTTTTCTCCATCATCTTTGAAATACAAGAGAAAGGGCACAGTATAATATTGCAGTTTAGGCACAATTTAGATTTTGGCCACTAGATGGGAGCAGTGTGTGTGCACAGTTTCAGATTGATCCAGTGAAGCATTGCAATACTGGATTATTTTGTATCAAGTCTGCCCAAATTTATACATTTTCAAGTACATAACTATAGAGAACATACAAAAATGATATGGTAATACAAAATGTAAGTTTACACACTCCCGGGAATGTCATACATGATGGATCATTAGCTTATACACTAACTTTCACACATCTAGATGGCCGGGCGGGGTGGGTGTGGAGCCAGAGACAGCAGGGGTTAAAACTGTAGAACCCATTTCCTACATTTGAATATAAAAATTGACTTTATCAAACAAAACTATGCTACATTGTATCTCTGGGACCCTTAGGATGACAAATCAGAGCAAGATTACTGAATGTAAGTACATTATTTACCTTCAGAGGTGAATGTATCAAACCAGTTGCCGTGATATGTTTTTTGTTGTTGTGCACTCTCCTCAAACAATAGCATGGTATTTTTTTCACTGTAATAGCTACTGTAAATTGGACAGTGCAGTTAGATTAACAAGAATTTAAGCTTTCTGCCCATATAAGACATGTCTATGTCCTGGAAAGTTAGCTGTTACTTACAACAGTCATGCTAATCACATTAGCGCACGTTAGCTCAACCGTCCCGTATACGGGACACCGTAGAGGTTAACTAACTAAAGGTGCAAATATGCACCATTGCCTAGCAATGTAGGGAATAGGGTGCCATTTGGGACGAACCCAAAGAGATTTGAAGAAGCTGGTTTCTCATCTGTCCCTGGATGTGTCTGGGAGGTTGTAGCATGTAAAACATGCACAAACGCACACACACACAAAACACAGTAAATGTGACATGTGGCCCATTCAGATACAGTGTGCAGGGTCTCCCTTGCTAGCTGTCTTGCCCATTCAGATACAGTGTGCAGGGTCTCCCTTGCTAGCTGTCTTGCCCATTCAGATGCTGTGTGCATGGTCTCCCTTGCTAGCTGTCTTGCCCATTCAGATGCTGTGTGCATGGTATCCCTTGCTAGCTGTCTTATTAATGTCATTCCTTTAGAGGACTCCATTTGGATGGAGAGACTGTATGAATAAAATAAAGTGTTTCTCTCCTCTCCTCCGCTGCACTCCCTCCATCACTCATGATAACACTGGCCTGTAGGGCTGGGAGATTGGCCCATGCAGAGGATGGATTTAGCCTGCATGGCCCATACACTGTTTCCATGTGTCTAGCCTGGAGAGAGATGGAGGGAGTGAAGGCTGAAGCTGACCAGAGAGAGAGAGAGAGAGAGAGAGAGAGAGAGAGAGAGAGAGAGAGAGAG